>NC_092114.1:6872522-6940022 GCF_045679555.1 Salvelinus alpinus
TCAGAGGACTGGGACCACTCCTGAAACACATGTTGTTTTCATTAAGGTTAGACCCTCAGAGGACTGGGACCACTCCTGAAACACATGTTGTTTTCACTAAGGTTAGACCCTCAGAGGACTGGGACCACTCCTGAAACACATGTTGTTTTCATTAAGGTTAGACCCTCAGAGGACTGGGACCACTCCTGAAACACATGTTGTTTTCATTAAGGTTAGACCCTCAGAGGACTGGGACCACTCCTGAAACACATGTTGTTTTCACTAAGGTTAGACCCTCAGAGGACTGGGACCACTCCTGAAACACCTGTTGTTTTCATTAAGGTTAGACCCTCAGAGGACTGGGACCACTCCTGAAACACATGTTGTTTTCATTAAGGTTAGACCCTCAGAGGACTGGGACCACTCTTGAAACACATGTTGTTTTCATTAAGGTTAAACCCTCAGAGGACTGGGACCACTCCTGAAACACATGTTGTTTTCACTAAGGTTAGACCCTCAGAGGACTGGGACCACTCCTGAAACACCTGTTGTTTTCACTAAGGTTAGACCCTCAGAGGACTGGGACCACTCCTGAAACACATGTTGTTTTCATTAAGGTTAGACCCTCAGAGGACTGGGACCACTCCTGAAACACATGTTGTTTTCATTAAGGTTAGACCCTCAGAGGACTGGGACCACTCCTGAAACACCTGTTGTTTTCATTAAGGTTAGACCCTCAGAGGACTGGGACCACTCCTGAAACACATGTTGTTTTCATTAAGGTTAGACCCTCAGAGGACTGGGACCACTCCTGAAACACATGTTGTTTTCATTAAGGTTAAACCCTCAGAGGACTGGGACCACTCCTGAAACACATGTTGTTTTCACTAAGGTTAGACCCTCAGAGGACTGGGACCACTCCTGAAACACATGTTGTTTTCATTAAGGTTAGACCCTCAGAGGACTGGGACCACTCCTGAAACACCTGTTGTTTTCACTAAGGTTAGACCCTCAGAGGACTGGGACCACTCCTGAAACACATGTTGTTTTCACTAAGGTTAGACCCTCAGAGGACTGGGACCACTCCTGAAACACCTGTTGTTTTCATTAAGGTTAGACCCTCAGAGGACTGGGACCACTCCTGAAACACATGTTGTTTTCATTAAGGTTAGACCCTCAGAGGACTGGGACCACTCCTGAAACACATGTTGTTTTCATTAAGGTTAGACCCTTAGAGGACTGGGACCACTCCTGAAACACATGTTGTTTTCATTAAGGTTAGACCCTCAGAGGACTGGGACCACTCCTGAAACACATGTTGTTTTCACTAAGGTTAGACCCTCAGAGGACTGGGACCACTCCTGAAACACATGTTGTTTTCATTAAGGTTAGACCCTCAGAGGACTGGGACCACTCCTGAAACACATGTTGTTTTCATTAAGGTTAGACCCTCAGAGGACTGGGACCACTCCTGAAACACATGTTGTTTTCATTAAGGTTAGACCCTCAGAGGACTGGGACCACTCCTGAAACACATGTTGTTTTCATTAAGGTTAGACCCTCAGAGGACTGGGACCACTCCTGAAACACATGTTGTTTTCATTAAGGTTAAACCCTCAGAGGACTGGGACCACTCCTGAAACACATGTTGTTTTCATTAAGGTTAGACCCTCAGAGGACTGGGACCACTCCTGAAACACATGTTGTTTTCATTAAGGTTAAACCCTCAGAGGACTGGGACCACTCCTGAAACACATGTTGTTTTCACTAAGGTTAGACCCTCAGAGGACTGGGACCACTCCTGAAACACATGTTGTTTTCATTAAGGTTAAACCCTCAGAGGACTGGGACCACTCCTGAAACACATGTTGTTTTCATTAAGGTTAGACCCTCAGAGGACTGGGACCACTCCTGAAACACATGTTGTTTTCATTAAGGTTAGACCCTCAGAGGACTGGGACCACTCCTGAAACACATGTTGTTTTCATTAAGGTTAAACCCTCAGAGGACTGGGACCACTCCTGAAACACATGTTGTTTTCATTAAGGTTAGACCCTCAGAGGACTGGGACCACTCCTGAAACACCTGTTGTTTTCACTAAGGTTAGACCCTCAGAGGACTGGGACCACTCCTGAAACACATGTTGTTTTCACTAAGGTTAGACCCTCAGAGGACTGGGACCACTCCTGAAACACCTGTTGTTTTCATTAAGGTTAGACCCTCAGAGGACTGGGACCACTCCTGAAACAAATGTTGTTTTCATTAAGGTTAGACCCTCAGAGGACTGGGACCACTCCTGAAACACATGTTGTTTTCATTAAGGTTAGACCCTCAGAGGACTGGGACCACTCCTGAAACACATGTTGTTTTCATTAAGGTTAGACCCTCAGAGGACTGGGACCACTCCTGAAACACATGTTGTTTTCATTAAGGTTAGACCCTCAGAGGACTGGGACCACTCCTGAAACACATGTTGTTTTCATTAAGGTTAGACCCTCAGAGGACTGGGACCACTCCTGAAACACATGTTGTTTTCATTAAGGTTAGACCCTCAGAGGACTGGGACCACTCCTGAAACACATGTTGTTTTCATTAAGGTTAGACCCTCAGAGGACTGGGACCACTCCTGAAACACATGTTGTTTTCATTAAGGTTAGACCCTCAGAGGACTGGGACCACTCCTGAAACACATGTTGTTTTCATTAAGGTTAGACCCTCAGAGGACTGGGACCACTCCTGAAACACATGTTGTTTTCATTAAGGTTAGACCCTCAGAGGACTGGGACCACTCCTGAAACACATGTTGTTTTCATTAAGGTTAGACCCTCAGAGGACTGGGACCACTCCTGAAACACATGTTGTTTTCATTAAGGTTAAACCCTCAGAGGACTGGGACCACTCCTGAAACACATGTTGTTTTCATTAAGGTTAGACCCTCAGAGGACTGGGACCACTCCTGAAACACATGTTGTTTTCATTAAGGTTAAACCCTCAGAGGACTGGGACCACTCCTGAAACACATGTTGTTTTCACTAAGGTTAGACCCTCAGAGGACTGGGACCACTCCTGAAACACATGTTGTTTTCATTAAGGTTAAACCCTCAGAGGACTGGGACCACTCCTGAAACACATGTTGTTTTCATTAAGGTTAGACCCTCAGAGGACTGGGACCACTCCTGAAACACATGTTGTTTTCATTAAGGTTAGACCCTCAGAGGACTGGGACCACTCCTGAAACACATGTTGTTTTCATTAAGGTTAGACCCTCAGAGGACTGGGACCACTCCTGAAACACATGTTGTTTTCATTAAGGTTAGACCCTCAGAGGACTGGGACCACTCCTGAAACACCTGTTGTTTTCACTAAGGTTAGACCCTCAGAGGACTGGGACCACTCCTGAAACACATGTTGTTTTCACTAAGGTTAGACCCTCAGAGGACTGGGACCACTCCTGAAACACCTGTTGTTTTCATTAAGGTTAGACCCTCAGAGGACTGGGACCACTCCTGAAACACATGTTGTTTTCATTAAGGTTAGACCCTCAGAGGACTGGGACCACTCCTGAAACACATGTTGTTTTCATTAAGGTTAGACCCTCAGAGGACTGGGACCACTCCTGAAACACATGTTGTTTTCATTAAGGTTAGACCCTCAGAGGACTGGGACCACTCCTGAAACACATGTTGTTTTCATTAAGGTTAGACCCTCAGAGGACTGGGACCACTCCTGAAACACATGTTGTTTTCATTAAGGTTAGACCCTCAGAGGACTGGGACCACTCCTGAAACACATGTTGTTTTCATTAAGGTTAGACCCTCAGAGGACTGGGACCACTCCTGAAACACATGTTGTTTTCATTAAGGTTAGACCCTCAGAGGACTGGGACCACTCCTGAAACACATGTTGTTTTCATTAAGGTTAGACCCTCAGAGGACTGGGACCACTCCTGAAACACATGTTGTTTTCATTAAGGTTAGACCCTCAGAGGACTGGGACCACTCCTGAAACACATGTTGTTTTCATTAAGGTTAGACCCTCAGAGGACTGGGACCACTCCTGAAACACATGTTGTTTTCACTAAGGTTAGACCCTCAGAGGACTGGGACCACTCCTGAAACACATGTTGTTTTCATTAAGGTTAGACCCTCAGAGGACTGGGACCACTCCTGAAACACATGTTGTTTTCATTAAGGTTAGACCCTCAGAGGACTGGGACCACTCCTGAAACACATGTTGTTTTCATTAAGGTTAGACCCTCAGAGGACTGGGACCACTCCTGAAACACATGTTGTTTTCATTAAGGTTAGACCCTCAGAGGACTGGGACCACTCCTGAAACACATGTTGTTTTCATTAAGGTTAGACCCTCAGAGGACTGGGACCACTCCTGAAACACATGTTGTTTTCATTAAGGTTAGACCCTCAGAGGACTGGGACCACTCCTGAAACACATGTTGTTTTCATTAAGGTTAGACCCTCAGAGGACTGGGACCACTCCTGAAACACATGTTGTTTTCATTAAGGTTAGACCCTCAGAGGACTGGGACCACTCCTGAAACACATGTTGTTTTCATTAAGGTTAAACCCTCAGAGGACTGGGACCACTCCTGAAACACATGTTGTTTTCATTAAGGTTAGACCCTCAGAGGACTGGGACCACTCCTGAAACACATGTTGTTTTCATTAAGGTTAGACCCTCAGAGGACTGGGACCACTCCTGAAACACATGTTGTTTTCATTAAGGTTAGACCCTCAGAGGACTGGGACCACTCCTGAAACACATGTTGTTTTCATTAAGGTTAGACCCTCAGAGGACTGGGACCACTCCTGAAACACATGTTGTTTTCATTAAGGTTAGACCCTCAGAGGACTGGGACCACTCCTGAAACACATGTTGTTTTCATTAAGGTTAGACCCTCAGAGGACTGGGACCACTCCTGAAACACATGTTGTTTTCATTAAGGTTAGACCCTCAGAGGACTGGGACCACTCCTGAAACACATGTTGTTTTCATTAAGGTTAGACCCTCAGAGGACTGGGACCACTCCTGAAACACATGTTGTTTTCATTAAGGTGAGACCCTCAGAGGACTGGGACCACTCCTGAAACACATGTTGTTTTCATTACGGTTAGACCCTCGAGTGGTGCCGCGGTCTAAGGCACTCCATCTCAGTGCTAGAGGTGTCATTACAGACCCTGGTTCGATTCCAGGCTGTATCACAACTGGCGGTGATTGGGAGTCCCATAGGGCGGCGCACAATTGGCCCAGCGCTGTTAGGGTTTGGCCGGGGTAGGCCGTTATTGTAAATAAGAATTTGTTCTTAACCGACTTGCCTAGTTATATAAAGGTATAAAAATAGACCACTCAGAGGACTAAGAACTCAACACACACACTTACTGTACATTGTAACACACACACACAGACATACACACCTCCATTATCTGGGAACACATAGGCATTCCCACAAGGTAAAATGAGATTCGGCAAAGTAATATATGACTTTTACTCCCTACTATTGGATCCACATGTCAGGGGTAATTTGGGGCAGAGCAGCACTCCTACATGCTTTCGTCTGTTTGATTGTAACAATTACTTGTGCATGGGTCTGGTTAAGACTCCCAACCGTTTATGGTTTCCGGCTGAGTACACAGACAGGTTCAAAGATTGTTTCTCCTCATTTACGAGGAGTAACATAAAGAGTGGAGTCAAGCCTTCAGGACCTCTCTGTCTTTCTCCTTCTTCTCTCTCTCTCTCTCTTTCCTTCTCTCTCTCTCTTTCTCTCTTTCCTCCCCTCTCTCTATTTATCTCTCTCCCTCTCTCTCTCTCGATCTCTCTCTCTCTCTCTCTCTCTTGCCCTTTCGCTCTCTCTCTCTTGCCCTTTCGCTCTCTCTCTCTTGCCCTCTCGCTATCTCTCTCTCTCTCTGTCTCGATCTCTCTCTCTTTGTTTCAATCTCTCTCAGTCCACAGATGATCTGTAGGCTGAGAACCCCACACTGTAATATTTGTACTTTTTATTTTTCTTCACCTCCCTCACTCCCACCCTGTTTTGAGATTTCTCCTGCCAACCAGCAATGCTTAGCTCCCTGAAAACCATAAAACGATTGTTTTTACAGAAAACACTGGCGTTCTTTTCTACATGCCTTCAAAGAAGCCTTCTCTGGCTCTGGAGAGACATCGTGTCTGGTTGTGTGTTCTCAGTCGTATTCCCACTTTGTAATGAATAAAAGAGAAAGGGGGAGGGAGAGAGAAAGAAAGAAAGAAAGAAAGAAAGAAAGAATGAAAGAAAAAGAGTTGGAAGGAAATGTTTCAACTGGCAATTTCAGCATGCAAACAGCACCCAAACATGTAACTAGAAAACACTAGGAGACAGACACATAACCTGAGAGAGGTATAAAGAGAGAAAGAGAGAGAGTTATAGAGATAATTAAAGAGAGTTGAAGTGTGAGAGAGACTGAGACAAAACAAGAGAGAAAGGGAGATATAAGGATGAAAAAGTCATAAACACATAAGGAGGAGCCTGGACACAGCAGGGCAGGACAGGGCGGGTCAGGACGGGGCAAGACAGGGCGGGGCAGGACGGGGCAAGACAAGGCGGGGCAGGACACGGCGGGACAGGACAGTGCAGAACAGGGCGGGACAGGGAAGAGCAGGACATGACGGGACATCGCAGGGCGGGACAGGGCAGGGTGGGGCAGGGCAGGACAGGGCGGGGCGGGACAGGGAAGGACAGGGCGGGGCAGGACAAGGAAGGGCGGGGCAGGACAGGGCGAGGCAGAAAATGTCGGGAAAGAGTGTGGGGGGGGTGGGGGGGGACAGGACAAGGCGGGGCAGTTACAGTTACGTATTTAATTTTTTTATTAAAAAAATAAATATTATTTTTCTCCCCAATTTCACAGTCTTGTCTCATTGCTGCAACTCCTGTACAGACCCAGGAGAGGCGAAAGTCGAGAGCCGTGCGTCTGCTGAAACACAACCCAGCCAAAACGCACTATTTCTTGACATAATGCCCACTTCACCCGGAAGCCAGCCGACGGCGATTGTCTCAGCGTGCACTGCGCCCGGCACAGGAGTCATTAGTGCGCAATGGGATAAGGACATCCCTGCCGGCCAAACTCTCCCCAAACCCGGAAGACGCTGGGCCAATTGTGCATGGCAGGCTGGGACAGAGCATGGTCTCGAACCCAGAATCTCTAGTGGCGCAGCTAGCACTGCGAAGCAGTGCCTTAGACCACTGCGCCACTCGGGAGGCCCTGGGTCATGGCGTTCTATTGGTTAACACAAGACCTAGAGCTGGGCTGTAGCCCCCAGGACCGTGGGGTTTCTGATGGGACCTAAGGTGCTGGGCTGTAACCCCCAGGACCGTGTGGTTTCTGATGGGACCTCCAGTGCTTGGCTGTAACCCCCAGGACCGTGGGGCTTCTGATGGGATCTCTAGTGCTTGGCTGTAGCCCCCAGGACCGTGGGCTTTCTGGTGGGACCTCCAGTGCTGGGCTGTAGCCCCCAGGACCGTGGGCTTTCTGGTGGGACCTCCAGTGCTGGGCTGTAGCCCCCAGGACCGTGGGGTTTCTGGTGGGACCTCTAGTGCTTGGCTGTAGCCCCCAGGACCGTGGGGCTTCTGATGGGACTTCTAGTGCTTGGCTGTAGCCCCCAGGACCGTGGGGTTTCTGATGGGACCTCTAGTGCTTGGCTGTAGCCCCCAGGACCGTGTGGTTTCTGATGGGACCTCTAGTGCTTGGCTGTAGCCCCCAGGACCGTGTGGTTTCTGATGGGACCTCCAGTGCTTGGCTGTAGCCCCCAGGACCGTGTGGTTTCTGATGGGACCTCCAGTGCTTGGCTGTAACCCCCAGGACCGTGGGGCTTCTGATGGGATCTCTAGTGCTTGGCTGTAGCCCCCAGGACCGTGGGCTTTCTGGTGGGACCTCCAGTGCTGGGCTGTAGCCCCCAGGACCGTGTGCTTTCTGGTGGGACCTCCAGTGCTGGGCTGTAGCCCCCAGGACCGTGGGGTTTCTGGTGGGACCTCTAGTGCTTGGCTGTAGCCCCCAGGACCGTGGGGCTTCTGATGGGACCTCTAGTGCTTGGCTGTAGCCCCCAGGACCGTGGGGTTTCTGATGGGACCTCTAGTGCTTGGCTGTAGCCCCCAGGACCGTGTGGTTTCTGATGGGACCTCTAGTGCTTGGCTGAAGCCCCCAGGACCGTGTGGTTTCTGATGGGACCTACAGTGCTGGGCTGTAGCCCCCACGGCCGTGTGGTTTCTGATGGGACCTCTCCAGTGCTGGGCTGTAGCCCCCAGGACCGTGGGGTTTCTGATGGGACCTCTAGTGCTTGGCTGTAGCCCCCAGGACCGTGTGGTTTCTGATGGGACCTCTAGTGCTTGGCTGTAGCCCCCAGGACTGTGGGGTTTCTGGGGGTTGTGAGCCTGAGCGCTCCTTAATGAGAGGAAGGCCAGCCATTGTGGTTTCTGGGATGAACCCATGCCAATCTCACCACGGACAGCCATGCCAAGCTATTCAATGATTCCTTTCTGGCACCCCTTGCCACATACGCAGACACACACAAGCACGCGCGGCACACACACACACACACGTGCGGCACACACACACGCCCGCGGCGCACACACACACACACACACGGCGCGCGCACACACACACACACACACACACACACACACACACACACACACACACACACACACACACACACACACACACACACACACACAGGAGCACTCCTGTACTCTTGTCCTCCAGTGCGTGGGTCTGTTCGAGGCCCGTGAGGCTCAGTGTTTTGACAGCATGTGATAGCTAGCGGTAAGAGGAGAGAGGAAATAGCATGGCCAAAAGGATAGTCAGTTCAAAAGAAGGGGGTCCATCTGTACAAACAGCACCTTGTTAAGTGAGTTATTAATTACCTGGAGTCTATAGCCATGCATTTGAATCAGCCCAGACCCAGAGACCCAGACACCTAGACCCAGAGATCCGAGAGACGCGGAGACCCAGACCCAGAGACCCAGAGACCCAAAGACCCAGACCCAGAGACCCAAAGATCCAGACCCAGAGACCCAGAGACCTAGAGACCCAAAGATCCAGACCCAGACCCAAAGACTCAGAGACCTAGACCCAGACCCAAAGACCCAGTGACCCAGACCTAGACACAGAGACTCATACCCAGAGACCCAGACCCAGAGACCCAGAGACCCAGACCCAGAGACCCAGAGACCCAGAGACCCAGAGACCCAGAGACCCAGAGACCCAGAGACCCAGAGACCCAGAACCAGACCCAAAGATCCAGTGACCCAGACCTAGACACAGAGACTCATACCCAGAGACCCAGACCCAGAGACCCAGAGACCCAGACCCAGAGACCCAGAGACCCAGAGACCCAGAGACCCAGAGACCCAGCGACCCAGAGACCCAGAGACCCAGAGACCCAGAGACCCAGAGACCCAGAGACCCAGCGACCCAGAGACCCAGAGACCCAGAGACCCAGAGACCCAGAGACCCAGAGACCCAGAGACCCAAAACCAGAGACCCAGAGACTCAGAAGGCTAACTAAATGCTAATGTGGGCATTGAGAACATTTTGTACAGTTTCTGACCTGAACTATACAAGTAAACAAGTAACTCAAAAATTAAACTCACAGTTTGTTGCACGCACATAACAAATATTAGCCAGAAAGGCTTTTTATCCAGGGGTGGATTCTCTGCTGTTACCAAGCGAATGCTTAATGCTTGAAGCGAATGCTTGATTTTGGAAGAAGCCAACCATAACTAGCTACTAAATTAGCAAATCAAATGAACTACTGCAGATCATTTCGAGAGTTAACTTAATAGTTAAAGATATCTAGCTGGCAAACATTTAGTTGTGAATTCCATCATGTAATTAGATAACCTGGCGCTTGCTGCACAACAGTCTGTGACTCACAAGGCTCCAGTCTCTCGTCGTCATTGTGTGCTTGTAAACAAACACCACGTGACACGTGACTGGAGACTACCGTAAGCTTCATAGTAATGTGACAGGTGAAATGAAGAACGCAATGTTCTTTATCTCCTAACGTATTGCACAAGTTGAGGTATTGACTTAAAAAGTAGCTCCAAATGTTCATATGTATTAAAAAACGTTTAAAAAAGACCCAGAGAATCCAAACCCAGAGACCCAGCGACCCAGACCCAGAGACCCAGAGACCCAGTATAGAGAGACAGGGAGGACAGGGTGAGATAGAGAGATAGACGGAAGGAAGGATGGAATGATGAGAGGAGGTGGAATGAAGACATTGTTCGATAGAAAGAGGATGAACGGGCAGATGGAGAGAATGAAGATCACACTAGTGAGAAAGGAAGAGGGAGGGTCATGTGAGGTGTAAACCACTTATAGGTCCTCCCTGCTCTATAGAGGTCTGGCCTGCTGCTCTACTCTGGTGGGCAGTAAATCTAGCTGACGCATGTTACACTGTCACATTCTAACCACAGACCTTCATTTAGCACCACAGAGAGAGAGAGTGATGGGGAGTGAAAAAGGGGGAGAGGGAGAGAGAAAGAGAGAGAGCGATGGGGAGAGAGAGGGAGAGAAAGGGGATGGCAAGAGCAAAATCAAACAGAAAGAGAAGAGTCAATATGCTTATAATTATAATATGTTATTCGACTAACACAGTAGCCAGACATTTTTTGTTGTGTTTTGTATTTTACATAATGCTACAAAACCACCACCCCACCACCACCACCTCTACCTCTACAACCACCACCTCCACCACCTCCACCATCACCACCTCTACCTCTACAACCACCACCACCACCTCCACCACCTCCACTACCACCACCACTACCACTACCTCTACAACCACCACCTCCACCACCTCCACTACCACGACCACCACCACCACCTCTACCTCTACAACCACCACCTCCACCACCTCCACCACCACCACCTCTACCTCTACAACCACCACCACCACCTCCACCACCTCCACTACCACCACCACTACCACTACCTCTACAACCACCACCACCACCACCACCACCACCACGACCACCACCTCTACCTCTACAACCACCACCACCACCTCCACCACCTCCACTACCACCACGACCACCACCACCACCTCCACCACCTCCACTACCACCACGACCACCACCACCACTACCTCTACAACCACCACCTCCACTACCACCACCACCTCCATTTCCTCCACCACCTCTACTACCTCTACAACCACCACCATCTCCACTACCACCACCTCCACCACTACCTCCACAACCACCACCACCTCCACCACCTCCACCACTACCTCTACAACCACCACCATCTCCACTACCACCACCTCCACCACTACCTCCACAACCACCACCACCTCCACCACCTCCACCACTACCTCTACAACCTCCACCACCTCCACCACCACCACCACCACCACCACCTCTACCTCCACCACCTCCACCACTACCTCTACAACCACCAACACCACCTCAACCACCTCCACCACTACCTCTACAACCACCAACACCACCTCAACCACCTCCACCACTACCTCTACAACCACTACCCCCTCAACCACCTCCAACACCTTCACCACTACTTCCACCTCCTCACCCTTCCCTATTTCTCCTCATCCTCTAAGGTTTTGACATAGAGGGCTCAGTCTCACTCTTTGTTTTCTTTCTTTCTCCTTGTGCTTTCAAGAATTTTTGCCTCCCAGGAATTTGGTGTTTGTTGACTTTGGTTTGGGATAAAAGGTGTAGCCTAGTCTGTTCTCCCCACTGATCTTACAGGCGATTAGATGGCCTCAATGTGAGCTGATGCCGACTCATAGTGTCCGAGACAGATGACTCATGGGTATGCTTCCCAAATGGTGCCCTACTCCCTATATAGGGCACTACTAAGCTAAAGACACTCACTAAGCTAAAGACCCTGGGACTAAACTCCTCCGTCTGCAACTGGATCCTGGACTTCCAGACGGGCCGTGCCCAGGTGGTGAGGGTAGGCAACAACACATCTGTCACGCTGATCCTCAACACAGGGGCACCTCAGGGGGGAGTGCTTAGTCCCCTCCTGTACTCCCTGTTCACCCATGACTGCGTGGCAAAGCACAACTCCAATACCACCATTATGTTTGCAGAGATGATTGTGGACTACTGGAAAAGGAGGACCGAGCACGCCCTCATTCTCATAATCAGGGCTGTAGTGGAGCAGGTTGAGAGCTTCAAGTTCCTTGGTGTCCACATCACCAACAAACTAGAACAGTCCAAACACACCAAGACAGTTGTGAAGAGGGCACGACAAATCTTATTCCCGCTCAGGAAACTAAAAAGATTTGGCATCAAAAGGTTCTAAGGCTGCAACATCGAGCGCATCCTGACTGGTTGCATCACTGCCTGGTACGGAAACTGCTCAGCCTCCGACCGCAAGGCACTACAGAGGGTAGTGCGTACGGTCCAGTACATCACTGGGGCTAAGCTGCCTGCCACCCAGGACCTCTACGCCAGGCGGTGTCAGAGGAAGGCCCTAAAAATGGTCAAAGACCCCAGCCACCCCAGTCATAGACTGTTCTCTCTGCTACCGCATGGCAAGCGGTACCGGAGTGCCAAGTCCAGGACAAAAAGGCTTTTCAACAGTTTTTACCCCCAAGCCATAAGACTCCTGAACAGGTAATCAAATGGCCACTGTGACTATTTACGTTTACACCCCCCACCCCTTTGTTTTTACACTGCTGCTAATTGCTGTCTATTATCTAGGAACTGTCCATAAACCCCTACCTACATGTACAAATTACATCGACTAACCTGTACCCCCGCACATTGACTCGATACGGGTACCCCCTGTATATAGCCTCATTATTGTTATTTTATTGTGTTACTTTTTACATTTTTGACTTTTGTTTTTGACTTTTATTTTCTTAACTCTATTTTCTTAAAACTGCATTGTTTAAGGGCTTGTTGTTTTTAGCGCATATGACAATTAACATTTTAATCGCTTTGATTTACTTTTGATGAGAGCTTTACGGGAACGCTATGAGCCCTGGTCAAAAGTAGTGCACTACATAGCGAATAAAATGGCATTTAGGAAGCTGCGCTGAATGTTCCTGTTGTTCTATTATTACCCGGGACTAGATGATGGAGGAAAGGAGGACAGATCTAAAGTTAGATGTGGAAGGAGGGAGCGGGGAGGAGTGGGCGGTGGTAGGGGTCGGGGGATACATTGCCTGGAAAGGTTCAGAGTTCATGGAGAGAGATGCATGGATAGAGGCAAAGCTGACTCCTCATAACAGTAGTCTATGAGGTGGATGTAAAGTAGACAATTCCATTCCATGACAACACAACATACTCCAAAGCTCCTGTGAGTACCACTATATCACTACAGTCCGAGCTGTTCTGGTACAGTGGCAAGAGAGTACTTCAGGGGCTATATGTATCATGTGTCAGAGTAGGAGTGCTGATCAAGGATCAGTCCCACCTTGTCGATGACATCTTCTTCATTAGGATATAAAAAAATGACTTTCAATGCTCAACTCTGTTCCTCATTCATTCATTTTTCTCCTCCTCCATGCTGTAATTACTTTCCTCCCATCCAAGCCTTCCTCGGGGAAGCTTTAAGGGAGACCGGCGTTTTTAAAGACGGCCGTTTCCACACGCACCAGGACGCATCCTAAACGGCTCCCTCTTCGCTATATAGTGCTCTGGTCGAAAGTAGTGCACTATATAGGGAATAGGGTGCCATTTGGGAGACAACCCATTACCTACGATGCATGGGTAAGAGAAAATGGGGATTGGCTCTCACGGGCCAACAACAATATTGTGTTTAATCTAGATACCATTACATGCAAAACGAGCAGGAGAAATTCAAGGGGCACCATTGTTTCCCCGACGCCATTTTCTTTTCGGGCCAATAATGGACTGTTTCCTTTAGAAACCCGAACCAGAAGAGACATGTTGAGGTGCTACTTATGAAGTGAAGGATGGAGAGAGAGAGAGAGAGAGAGAGAGAGAGAGAGAGAGAGAGAGAGAGAGAGAGAGAGAGAGAGAGAGAGAGAGAGAGAGAGAGAGAGAGAGAGAGAGAGACAAAGAGAGAGACAAAGAGAGAGACAAAGAGAGAGACAAAGAGAGAGACAAAGAGAGAGACAAAGAGAGAGGGAGAGAGACAAAGAGAGAGACAAAGAGAGAGACAAAGAGAGAGGGAGAGAGTGAGAGAGAGAGAGACAAAGAGAGAGAGAGAGAGAGAGACAAAGAGAGAGACGAAGAGAGAGGGAGTGAGAGAGAGACAAATCGAGAGGGAGAGAGACAAAGAGAGAGACAAAGTGAGAGGGAGAGAGTGGGAGAGAGTGAGAAAGAGAAAAAGAGACAAAGAGACAAAGAGAGAGGGAGAGAGACAAAGAGAGAGACAAAGAGAGAGAGAGAGAGACAGAGAGAGAGAGAGAGAGAGATAAATAGAGAGGGAGAATGATATCATTGAGACGCATCCAATGCAACAACATAGACATCTCTGACAGATGTTTATGGGGATTGTTGTGTTATGCTAATTCAATATCAGACGCGGACATCGACCTTAGGGTAGCGAGTAGGTTATATCAGCCTCATAACTGTGTGGTCAAGTTGTCAGTCACGCTCCAGGTCTTGTTCCATGTCATCGAATGCTCAGTCGGGCATCATATTGCCATGTCCTATAATGTGGTTAGCTGACATGTTAAACACCTATCCAGATACCTTGCATGCATCTCTAACCCGGAAGCTTATAAGAAATCCTGCTATGCCCTCCGACGATCATCAAACAGTCAAAGCGTCAATACAGGACTAAGATTGAATCGTACTACACCGGCTCCGACGCTTGTCGGATGTACCAGGGCTTGCAAACTATTACAGACTACAAAGGGAAGCACAGGCGAGAGCTGCCCAGTGACACAAGCCTACCAGACGAGCTAAATTACTTCTAAGCTCGCTTCGATGCAAGTAACACTGAAAACATGCATGAGAGCATCAGCTGTTCCAGACGACTGTGTGATCACGCTCTCCGCAGCCGATGTGAGTAAGACCTTTAAACGGGTCAACATTCACAAGGCCGCAGGGGCAGACTGATTACCAGGACGTTTACCCTGACCATGTGCTGATCAACTGGCAGGTGTCTTCACTGACATTTTAAACCTCTGCCTGTCTGAGTCTGTAAAACCAACATGTTTCAAGCAGACCACCATAGTCCCTGTGCCCAAGAACATGAAGGTAACCTGCTTAAATGACTACAGACCCGTAGCACTCACGTCTGTAGCCATGAAGTGCTTTGAAAGGCTGGTCATGGCACACATCAACACCATTATCCCAGAAAGCCTAGACCCACTCCAATCAGGGGTGCGTGCTCAGTCCCCCCCTGTACTCCCTGTTCACTCATGACTGCACGGCCAGGCTGCAACACCATCATTAAGTTGTCTGATGACACAACAGTGGTAGGCCTGATCACCGACAACGATGAGACAGTCTATAGGGAGGAGGTCAGAGACCTGACAGTGTGGTGCAAGGAGAACAACCTCTCCCTCAACGTGATCAAGACTAAGGAGATGATTGTGGACTACAGGAAAAGGAGGACCGAGCACGCCCCCATTCTCATCGACAGGGCTGTAGTGGAGCAGGTTGAGAGCTTCAAGTTCCTTGGTGTCCACATCACCAACAAACTAGAACAGTCCAAACACACCAAGACAGTCGTGAAGAGGGCATGACAAAACCTTTTCCCCCTCAGGAGACTGAAAATATTTGGCATGTGTCCTCAGATCCTCAAAAGGTTTTACAGCTGCACCATCGAGAGTATCCTGACGGGTTGCATCACTGCCTGGTATGGCAACTGCTCGGCCTCCGACCGCAAGTAGAGGGTAGTGCGTACGGCCCAGTACATCACCGGTGCCAAGCTTCTCTGCTACCGCAAGTCTAGGTCCAAGAGGCTTCTAAACAGCTTCTACTCCCAAGCCATAAGACTCCTGAACAGCTAATCAATTTGCATTGCCCCCCCACCCCCACCCCCCTATGCTGCTTTTACTCTCTGTTATTATCTATCCTCTTTAATAATTTAATAACTCCACCTACATGTACATAATTACCTCGACACCGGTGCCCCCGCACATTGACACATTGACTCTGTACTGGTACCCCCTGTATGTAGCCCCGCTATTGTTATTTACTGCTGCTCTTTAATTATTTTTTTATTCTTATCTCTTACTTTTTTTTAGGGCTTTTCTTAAAACTGCATTGTTGGTTAAGGGGTTGTCAGTAAGCATTTCACTGTAAAGTTTATTACACCCGTTGTATTCGGCGCATGTGACAAATAAAATGTGATTTGATTTGATCTGCATTGTCGACAGCCTGGAACGCAACCTATACGTTCTCTGACATTTGACCAAGATTGACCGTTCACTTTTTTTCTCAGGCTCTGGACCTACAGCCCAAACATGCCAATAGGGTATATAAACGTGCCTCCAAAGAGCACGTCAGTTTTTACTCACTTGACCACATCTTGACCCCTATAGGCCCCTTTATGTTTGTTTGTCCGTGTCACAATGACCTCAAGATGACCTCAAGATGACCCCAAGATGACCCCAAGATGACCCCAAGATGACCCCAAGATGACCGCCTCAGACCTTTTTGTGATGATGTCGTCCTAAGTATCTCTCTCTGCAAACATTTAAACATGTACAAGCATGCAGACACACACACACACACACACACACACACACACACACACACACACACACACACACACACACACACACACACACACACACACACACACACACACACACACACACACACACACACACACACACACACACACACACACACACACACACACACACACACACACACACACACACACACACACACACACACACACACACACACACAAACAACTTAGTTTCCTGCGTAGCTGTGTGAATGTGTTCTGACCTCGGTGCTCACAGGAACTCCCTCCCTAAACAGCTGCTTCCACACACGTCACGCCAAACACTGTCCTCCCACACCTGGGGATTTGAAGATGTGGCACTGTGGTTCCTGTCTCAGCAGGCTAATCCGAGGCTTGAGCTATCAGCATGAAAGAGTTTACATGTGAAATACAGTAATTCTGTTCATTTGAAGAAAACGTGATTCCACTTTATTGTACAACTCCACTTTTTAAAAGACCTGGGATTACTTAGAGACGACATTGTAAAATGTTAATCACATCGTAATTACTCATTCACTACTCTCCTGAGTGTAATTGGAATTTATTTAAAAAAAAACATTGTTACACACATTTGGTAAGTACCAAAAAGTACTTGTTACCAAATAATACAAGGTAAAACCCAGCAGAAACAGCACGGTAACACAATTATAATTAAATATCTAATGAAACAAAATATTCCTTTAAGAGTTATTAATTAATTCACAGATTCAGAATAAGCTATTTACTTTGACATAACCTTATGAAGAGATACTTTTTTGTTTTCATCTGTCCAAATAATGAACAATATGACCTTGTTCAGCAGATAAAGGGAATGACCCATAAGGCTGTGATGACTGAGACACTGTTTCATCCAGTCGGAACACACCCTTTGGGGAAACGCTTTTTGTTCAGACAAAATTCATGAAAATAACTTACTCCTGAGAACCAGAGAACATTGCGTGCCCACGGATGGAAATATGAATGTGTACATTACATGAAACAAGCTGTCCAAATGTTGTATAAATCATGCACCCATCAACATGTGAGGGAGGTCTATGGCAACAAACCACCATTTATGGCTGTCGGGCAAAGTGGGATGACGTGGTTTATTTCTAGACTCACACACGGTAGAAAATGGCAGTAGAAAAATAATACCAGTGCGATGACTTCGTCTTTCACACCATCTCTCTCCCTCTTTCTTCCTCCCTTTCTATGGTGCCTTCAGAAAGTATTCACACCCCTTTGACTTTTCCACATCATGAACAGAATAGTAACTCAATTACCTCGACTAACCTGTATCCCCACACATTGACTCGATACCGGTACCCCCTGTATATAGCCTCGTTATTTTATTATTTCACTTTTTTTTTAACTTTAGTTTATTTAGTAAATATGTTTCTTAATTCTTCTTTCTTTCTGAAAACTGCATTGTTGGATAAGGGCTTGAAATCAGGCATTTCACGGTATGGTCTATCTATACCTGTTGTATTCAGCACATGTGAAAAATACAATTTGATTTGATCTTGCAGGATTCAATAGTTGGAATTGTAAGAGTTGTTGCCCTGTCCCTTTCTCTGTGATGTCATTCTAATGTAATCCAGAAAGAACAAAACCCTTGTCCTCAGACATTTACATCAATAGGTGTAAAGTTATGGGCAAAGACCCAAAACATCCACATCAAATAAAATATTTTTCTTGATCAAATAACATGGAAATCAACCACTTTTTGTGCAGTATTTACTTACCATCCTTACAAAACACTTCATGTAAATGTACATTATTGTATTGTACATAGGCTGGTCATCTAAGTTTTTACCTGTAGACTTTCCATGACCATGACGAAAAACAATTCACAATACATTAATTGAGTACACTGGGACATCAAGTGGGTTGTGATGATTGATGATGTGGCTCAGTTGGTAAAGCATGGTGTTTGCAATGCTAAGGTTGTGGGTTTGATTCCCACGGGCAACCAGCATGAATATGTATGCACTCACTACTGTAAATTGCTCTGGATGAGAGCTTCTACTAAAATGGAAAAGGAATGAATAGACCTGTTAACACAGTAATGACATTTGCAAAATATTTCAAGAAATTGGAAAAAACGAATATCAAGCATTTATTTTTATATTCCACAAGTATAATCAGATTTAAAGTAGGGTACTGGGGCTTTACTACAACTGTATTGGCGGACAGGCGGCTATGGTCAATGGGTATGAATACTTTCTGACGTGCCCGTGTAGTGTGGTTCGTTCTGTGGTTGTGTACTTTTAATTAGGACACTGCCACAACTGGAGGTCTGCTGGTTGGATTATTTTTATTTGCCCTGCACACGAAGAGACAACACACATTATGTCAGCCCTTGGTAGCAGTCACAGCTCTCAGGCACCTGCGCGAGCACATAGAAACTCACTCAAACACTGTCCCAAGTACTCACAAGTTACAATAGATACCCTAGTTAGTGAGCTCGGTGAAACCTGTTAACATACATCTTTATATTATCCACATTGTAACAAAACGTATGGTTGCATAACAGCACATTGTATAACATTACCACAGTTTTATATTGAACAATTGCGGAGCCAGGGAGAACATACCTTGCTAGCCGAAGGTCAGGCAAAAGAGAACAATAAGGGAGTACGGAAATACAGATAATCCGCAATGGACCAAACCAAAATATACACAACTTTTACAATCACATGTACTTTCTCTCTTCATGTGTCCTGATCTCTCTCTCCCTCCTCCCCCCATCTATCTCTCCTTCCTTCTTTCTCTCTTCATATGTCCTGATCTCTCTCTCCCTCCTCCCCCCATCTATCTCTCCTTCCTTCTTTCTCTCTTCATGTGTCCTGATCTCTCTCTCCCTCCTCCCCCATCTATCTCTCCTTCCTTTTTTCACTCTTCATATGTCCTGATCTCTCTCTCCCTCCTCCTCAATATATCTCTCCTTCCTTCTTTCACTCTTCATGTGTCCTGATCTCTCTCTCCCTCCTCCCCCATCTATCTCTCCTTCCTTTTTTCACTCTTCATATGTCCTGATCTCTCTCTCCCTCCTCCTCAATATATCTCTCCTTCCTTCTTTCACTCTTCATGTGTCCTGATCTCTCTCTCCCTCCTCCCCCATCTATCTCTCCTTCCTTTTTTCACTCTTCATATGTCCTGATCTCTCTCTCCCTCCTCCTCAATATATCTCTCCTTCCTTCTTTCACTCTTCATGTGTCCTGATCTCTCTCTCCCTCCTCCTCAATATATCTCTCCTTCCTTCTTTCACTCTTCATGTGTCCTGATCTCTCTCTCCCTCCTCCCCCATCATTCTCTCCTTCCTTCTTTCTCTCTTCAAAAGCCTGCAGATGTATCAGCATGTTAAAGAAAACAGGCAGCAGCCCGAGGCTTTGGCCAGCATGGAGAGACATGCCAGAACAACAAGGCTCTCTGAACTGTACAAACAGCACAGTAGAAAAGTGAACCAGGACCACCCATGGAGGTGGCAAGACAGCAACCCAGACCAACACCAGCTCCATGGCCCACCGCTCTATGGGACGTGATGGGTCGAAGGAGAGGAAGGGGGTGAGGGTACAGGATGAAGCAGCTACAGAGAGAGAGAGAGAGAGAGAGAGAGATGGACAGGTAAATTAGAGAGAGAGAGCGATGAGAGAGAAGGGTCATCAAGTGAGAGAGAGAGATGGACAGGGAATTTAGAGAGAGAGAGAGAGAGAGAGCAAGAGAGAGGAGGAGAGAGCGAACATGAGAAACAAAGAGGAAGAAATTAAGATAGAGGCAGATGAAGACCTTTATCTTCCCAGCCATGATCTCCCTCTCTGATTAAAGACCTCACTATTCTCAACACTTAAACTATTTCTGCCCTCATCAACTACAGCTAAACCCAGCCACACGGCAACTGCCTGCATGTGTTGTGTGTTGCTGACTGTGCTTGTTATGTTAAGTGTGTGTGTGCGTGCGTGCAAGAGAGAGAGATAGAGACGGAGAGAGAAAGAGACAGACAGAGACAGAGACAGAGACAGAGGCAGAGGCAGAGGCAGAGGCAGAGGCAGAGACAGAGACAGAGAGACTCACTCTCACTCTTAACAACTTAATAGTTAGTAGTTACTGTATTTCTGACTGCTATTCTTTCTTTTTGCAACATGAAATCACTATCAGTTAGCATGTGGAACATTGAGGCCTAGACTCATCAACCTTTGGACTGAAGAGTTTAACACTGGAGTTCAACAAAAATCTTAAAGATGTTGATGTCATCATTCTGCAGGAGACATGGTGTAAGGTAGACATTTTCACTCACTGTCCCACAGGCTACAGATAGGTAATTGTGCCATCACAGAAACACAGCTCTGTCAATAGAGGCATTTGGTACAAATCCAAACTACAAAATCTAATTTATCTCCTCAAAATTGGTAAATATCACATTTGGTTAAAACTGAAAAAAGAAGTTGTACTGACAGAAAAAGATGTGTTCCTTTGCGCAATATATATCCCCCCCCCCCCCCGTACCATTTCCAGGCCCAGGGAAATGTGCTCATCTGTGAGGACACAAATGCGCACACAGGAACACTACCTGATCTAACGAGCACACGAGGGGACAGCTTTATTACAGGCCATACTGTTTCTAACTGTCTAAATCGCCCCTATAGAAACAACAGTGACAGCACTGTTAACAAAAACGGAAGGGATCTGTTGCAGCTCTGTAGAAGCCTGGGTCTGTACTTTGTCAATGGTAGGTTACGGGGGGACTCTTTGGGGAGATTCACCTATTGCTCACCTCTTGGCCACAGTACAGTAGACTATATGATTACAGACATTGACCCTTTCTCTCTCAGCTCATTCACTGTCAATCCACTAACACCTCTGTCTGATCACAGCCAAATTACGTTGTTCTTCAAAAGAACAGACATGGAAACAACCACACATTCACAACCCAGTAAGCTATACAACATCAGAAATTCATACAGATGGGCCCAAAACAGCACAGAAGAATACCAGAAAGCAACCTGTAACCAAAATATCCCAAAACTCTAAGATAACTTTCTGGATACCACATACACTCACAGTAAAGAAGGCATCAATCTAGCAGTACAAAACATCAACTATATATTCAGGCAAACGGCAAAAGAAGCACAACTGAAATTGATGAAAAACAAAACAAAAAATACCAGAGAGGACAACTGGTTAGAACACTATCCAACCAAAAGCACAGAGACCCAAATAATGGTGAATTAAACCTTCATTACTGAGACTTTAAAACTCTATAAATGTACACTCAGAACCAAAAAAGTACAGTACAACAGCAAGCAGCTGACACCATAAACACAAACAACTTCTGTCAAAATTGGAAAAAACAAGAAAAATATAAACAAGAGGAATTAGCGATACAAAATGGTGACATATGTACAACACATTTTAAAACACTCTACAACACTGTTCAAATTGACACAAATGCAGAACAACGCCAAATTCATGAAAAGTTGAATGGATTAGAAAAAGCTATAAAGGACAATCAAAATCCACTGGACTCCCCAATTACTGACCAGGAGCTCTATAAGAAACTTTAGGCCCTCAAATTTAAAAAAGCATAAAGACCTGATGGCATCCTAAATTAGATGCTCAAACTCACTAGCGCAAAATTTCAATTGGCTACATTAAAACTGTTTAATTTGATCCTGAGTGTCGGTTATTTCCCTGACATCTGGAATCAAGGACTCATATCCCCAATCTTTAAGAACGGAGACAAATTTGACCCTAACAATTACAGAGGCATTTGTGTGAACAGTAACCTGGGGAAGGTTTTCTGTTGTATTATAAATGTAAGCTTCCTTAATAAGCACAATGTCTTGAGTAAAAACCAAATTGGATTTATACCAAAACATCGCACGACTGATCAAATTTACACCCTACACACCCTGATAGATAAACATGTCCACCAAAATAATACCAAATTATACGCTTGCTTTATCCACTTCCAAAAATCATTTGATTCTATTTGGCATACAGGACTGCTCTACAAAGTTATTGAAAGTGGTGTAGGGGGTAAAACATATGACATAATTAAATCAATGTATACTGGCAATACGTGCAGTATTAAAAATGGCAAGAAAAGAACAGAATTCTTTAACCAGGGTCGGGGGCTTCGCCAGGGTTGCAATCTGAGCCCTGCACTCTTCAATATTTACATAAACGAATTGGCCACTATTATAGAAAAATCCTCAGCCCCTGGTGTTAGTCTCCACAATTCAGAGGTTAAATGCCTACTCTTCACAGATTACCTATCCCTGCTGAAACCCGCCGCTAATGGCCTACAGCAGAGCCTAAACCTGCTAGAGCAGTACTGCCAGACCTGGGCCCTGGCAGTAAACCCCAAAAATACTAAAATAATGATTTTCCAGAGAAGATCTAGATCTCAGGCAATTAGACCAAAGTTCTCAATTGGTACAAAATATATAGAGTACTGCACACACTACAATTACTTAGGTTTAAATATATAGAGTACTGCACACACTACAATTACTTAGGTTTAAATATATAGAGTACTGCACACACTACAATTACTTAGGTTTAACAATAAGCTCAACTGGACACCTTAATGAGGCAGTGAATGAACTGAGAGAGAAAGCACGCAGGGCATTCAATGCATTAAAAAACAATTTCATATTGAAATACCTATTAAAATTTGGCTAAAACTAATTGAATGTGTCATTGAAACAATTGCACTTTATGGCAGCGAGGTGTGGGGTCCACTTGCAAAACAAAATTTCACCAAATGGGACAAACACCCCATTGAAACCCTGCATGCAGAGTTATGTAAGATTCTCCTATATGTCCAAAGAAAAACTACAAACAATGCATGCAGGGCAGAATTAGTTCAATATCCACTAATAATAAAAACTAAAAAAAGAGCAATTCAATTTTGGAGACATCTAAAATACAGTCACCCCCTCTCATATCATTACCAAGCCCTGCAATGCCAAGAGCTGAGCAAAGAAAATAGTCCCCTCATCCAGCTGGTCCTGGGGCTGAGTTCACAAACCTGTTCTACAAACACACTGAAGCCTCAGGACCAGAACATCCAATCAATCAGAATAAAACAAATTACAACACAATCAAAACAAAACTACATTGCTTATTGGGAAACACAAGCACAAGCACAAAGCAAAATGCAGTGCTATCTGGCCCTAAATCGACAGTACACCATTGCAAACTATTTGACCATGGTTACTGATCAAAATCTTAGAAAAACCTTGACAAAGTACAGGCTCAGTGAGCACAGCCTTGTCATTGAGAAGGGTAGACACAGGAAAGGCTGTGCAACCACTGCACAACAGCAGAACCTGAGACAGCGCTGCATTTCCTGACAAAATATAAAACAATTTGAGAGTGTCATTTGCACGAATTTGAAACCCTTATTCAAGGTTTCAAAGGCCTCTCTGATGAGAGGAGGCTACCCGTCCTGTTGGGGGAGGACAAAGAGCGCTGTGGGTTGGCAGCGCACTACATTGCTGCCTGCCATAAGATGAGGAACAGTGTCTGACAGACCAATCAACCTGCACATGTCCTCTACTGTATGCTTATTGTTATTGTTCAATGTATGGCTATTTTGACCCTTGGTTATTGTTGTTACTATTGTCCCGTTGACAATTAGAAAGTTAGATCTATAACTCAAGTTTCTATGTGAATTTGGTCAGGGCACCCAAAAAGTTACATATTGTGGCTTTAAAAATGAAAAGCTGAAATATCTTGAGTCAATAAGTATTGAACCACTTTGTTATGGCAAGCCTAAAAAAGTTCAGGAGTAATACTTTGCTTAACAAGTCAAATAATAAGTTGCATGGACTCACTCTGTGTGCAATAATAGTGTTTAACATGTACCCCACACATAAAATTATCTGTAAGATCCCTCAGTCGAGCACTGAATTTCAAACGTAGATTCAACCACAAATCAAATCAAATCAAATGTATTTATAATGCCCTTCTTACATCAGCTGATATCTCAGTGCTGTACAGAAACCCAGCCTAAAACCCCAAACAGCAAGCAATGCAGGTGTAGAAGCACGGTGGCTAGGAAAAACTCCCTAGAATGTCCAAAACCTAGGAAGAAACCTAGAGAGGAACCAGTCTATGAGGGGTGGCCAGTCCTCTTCTGGCTGTGTCAAAGACCAGGAAGGTTTTCCAATGCCTCTCAAAGAATGGCCCCTATTGGTAGATGGGAGAAGAAGAAAAAAATGGACATTGAATATCCCTTTGAGCATGGTGAAATTATTAATTACCATTTGGATGGTGTATCAATACGTCCTTCCCAACTCAGTTGCCGGAGAGGAAGGAAACTGCTCAGGGATTTCACCATGAGGCCAATGATGACTTTTAAACAGTTACAGAGTTTAATGGCTGTGATAGGAGAAACTGTATTTACTCCACAATACTAACCTAAATGACAGAGTGAAAAGAAGGAAGCATGTACAGAACTAAAATATTCCAAAACATGAATCCTGTTTGCAAAAAGGCTCTAAAGTAACACTGCAAACATATAGCAAATAAAGTAACTTTATGTCCGGAATACAAAGTTTTACGTTTGGGGCAAATCCAATCCAACACATCACTGAGTACCACTCTTCATATTTTTAAGCATGGTGGTGGCTGAATCATGTTATGAGTATGCCTGTCATAGGCAAGGACTAGGTCGTTTTTTAGGATAGATATAAATGGAATAGAGATAAGCACAGGCAAAATTCTGGAGGAAAACCTGGTTCTGTCTGCTTTCCAACAGACACTGGGAGACAAATTCTCCTTTCAGCAGGACAATAACCTAAAACACAAGGCCAAATATACACTCTAGTTGCTTACCAAGACGACTGTGAATGTTCCTGGCCAGGCTACAGTTTTGACTTAAATCGTCTTCAAAATCTATGGCAAGACAAAACAATGTCAGTCTAGCAACTTCACAGAGCTTGAAGAATTTTTAACAAGAATAATGTTCAAATATTGTACAATCCAGGTGTGCAAAGCTCTTAGAGAATTTCCCAGACAGACTCAAAGCTGTAATCACTGACAAAGGTCACAAAGGACAAAGATCACCTAACATGTCAGGGGTGTGAATAATTATGTAAATTAGATATTTGTGTATTTCATTTTCAATACAATTGCACAAATTTCTATAAACAAGTTTTGACTTTGTCATTATGGCATATTGTGTGTAGATGGGTGAGAGAAGTACATCTATTTAATTTTGAATTCCGTCTGTAACACAACAAAATGTGTAATAAGTCAAGGGGTATGAATACTTTCTGAAGGCACTGTACGTGTGTGGATGAACGGTACCCAGACCTCTGTCTGTCTGACCGCATGTACAGTATGTATGTTGTATCTATGGGAGCAGATGATTGGTTGATTACTGCAAGGTCCAATGTCCACAGAGCTATTCTTGACCAGTAGTCCCCACAAGAATTGTACATAAACAAACATTTGACCAACTGGGGACATTTTGTTGGTCCCCACAAGGTCAAATGCTATTTTTAGGGCATTTATGGTTTAGGTTAGAATTAGGGTTAGGAGCTAGGGTTAGGAGCTAGGGTTATGTTTAGGGTTAGGGTTAGGAGCTAGGGTTATGTTTAGGGTTAGGGTTAGGAGCTAGGGTTAGTTTTAGGGTTAGGAGCTAGGGTTAGGAGCTAGGGTTATGTTTAGGGTTAGGGTTAGGAGCTAGGGTTAGTTTTAGGGTTAGGGTTAGGAACTAAGATTAGTTTTAGTGTTAGGAGCTAGGGTTAGGTTTAGGGTTAGGGTAAGGGTAAGGGTTAGGGTAAGAGTACGGGTTAGGGTTAGATTTAGGTTTAGGGTTAGGGTTAGGGTTAGGAGCTTGGGTTAGTTTTAGGGTTAGGAGCTAGGGTTAGGAGCTAGCGTTAAGGTTAGGATAAGGGTTAGGGTAAGAGTACGGGTTAGAGTTAGGTTTATGGTTAGGGATTAAGGGTTAGGAGAAATAGGATTTTGAATGGGACTGAATTGTGTGTCCCCTCAAGATTAGTTGTACCAGACTGTGTGTGTGTGTGTGTGTGTCTGTGTGTGTCTGTGTGTGTGTGTGTCTGTGTGTGTGTGTGTATGTGTCTCTGTGTGTGTGTCTGTGTGTGTGTGTGTCTGTGTGTGCATGTGTGTGTGTCTGTGTGTGTGTGTGTGTGTGTGTGTGTGTGTGTGTGTGTGTGTGTGTGTGTGTGTGTGTGTGTGTGTGTGTGTGTGTGTGTGTGTGTGTGTGTGTGTGTGTGTGTGTGTGTGTGTCTGTGTGTGCATGTGTGTGCTTTTGGGCTTGTGTGTGTTGTACCTTTACTTTCAGAGATTTCCTGCTATGGCTAGCCAGTGGCCAAGCAGGTTTTTTGCTGAGACAGACGAGTAAACATTATTGTTGGAACTCCGTCCATTAACTCACATATGGGGTGGGTTGTGACTTCTGTTTATTGTACTGCAAGTGTGTGTGTCTTTGAGTGTGTGATCGTACGTGTTTCAGTGCGTTATTTTTGTGTGTGTGTGTGTGTGTGTGTTCGCTTCTGGTGTCTGCACATGTTTGGAATGACAGAGGCAGGAGGAAAATGGAGCAGGGAAAACACTGATTTTGTTTGTGGAAAAATATCCTAAAAGGTTGGGCTGGACATTATGTTGAGCTTTCCTCTGATGCAGACTGCTAACAGTAACACTGGTGTCCTTGAGGTTAAGGAGTTGCTTGTTTCTTAGGCCTCCTAATGATGTTTTCAGTTGAGACAGTTTAGTTGAAGGGTCTTTCTGTTCTATTCGACTGTATCTTAGTCTATGCCGCTCTGACACTGCTCGTCCAAATATTTATATATTCTTAATTCCATTCCTTTACTTGGAATTGTGTGTATTGGGTATATGTTGTGAAATTGTTAGATATTACTTGTTAGATATTACTGCACTGTCGGAGCTAGAAACACAAGCATTTCACTACACCTGCAATAACATGTGCTAAACACGTGTATAAATAACATTTGATTTGATTAGATTCGATTTTTGACTCAAAAATGGTCTATGAAAATGCGCTTTGGTGATGAAATGTCACTTCCTTATGTTCTAAAATACATTTTACCAAGACAAAATACGATTCTTAATTTTCTAAATTGTTCAGTGGGGTCTTTCTCTATCATATCATTAATATTATATCTAAAAAGTCAGATTTCGTAACCTAATACATCCCATAATAAGCACCGAGCTCTTGACAGAGTGGTGACGCTTTCTTGCAGCGACTTTTGAGGATTTGACATGTTGTGGTGGTCGTCGGCAACGTTTCCGCGAGTCACAAATACCCAAATTAACATGAAAGGAACAGAATTAAATATAAAAGAGTTTACAACATAAAACGCTCGCGGTACGCTCATTGCTCCGTTGACATTTCACAGAGATACGCTTGTTTTTGAGGGAAATCTTCGAAAAATAACAGGAATTCCTCATTAATATGAAAAGCAAACACTAAAATATGAAAATACTAAATGTCATGTCTCAAAATCTATATCAATTTGATCTCTATGTTGTTTTATGCTGTCCAGATTCGAGATGAAAGATGACAAGTTCAACGGTGAGCCTGTCAGTTAACCTTCATTCTCTCACAGCCTCCAGCCTAGCTGACACAATGCTACTTTCTTGATTTTTAACCACTTTTTCCTTTGGCCTCTTAACTCTGGCCATCCTACAAGGGTAAAAACTCCAATAACTTTTGATTGGATTATGATACAGACGTGAGGTTGGACTTCTTAGAGGATTATCTACACAATTATTATTATTTTACCCATTGGTCAAAAGATGCATTTTGATTGTGTAACAGTCCTGACCTGTTTTATGTTGTTTTTTATGTGTTTATGGTCAGGGCATGTGTTTTGGGTGGGCAGTCTATGTTATCTGTTTCTATGTTGGTTTTGGGTTACCTGGTATGGCTCTTGATTAGAGGCAGGTGGTTTGCATTTTCCTCTAATTAAGAGTCATATTTAGGTAGGGCGTTCTGACTGTTTGTTTGTGGGTGATTGTCTCCTGTGATGTCTTCGTTGTGTTCTATGTTATTCACTATCGGGGCTGTTTGGCTGTTCGTACGTTTCGATGTAACGTTCCTGTTCGTGAGTTTACGTTTGTCATGTGAGTTTATGTTCAGGTTCCGTTCTACGTCGTTTTGTTATTTTGTAAGTTTTGAAAGTGTTTTGTTTTGTTACGTGACCGTCGTATTTATAATAAAGATGGCATATTTCCCTGACTCCGCATTTTGGTCCGAAGATCCTTCTCTCCTCACCTCATCCGAGGATGAGGAGAGCGACAGCCGTTACAGAATCACCCACCAACAAAATGTGACCAAGCGGTATGGGAATGCTCGACGGAGCAACAAGGACTTTTGGACTTGGGAGGAGATCCTGTCTGGTAGAGGACCCTGGGCGCAAACTGGAGAATATCGCTGCTCTCGTGAGAAGAGTGAGGCAGCCACAGCCCAGGAGCGGTGGTTTAAGGAGGCAGCTAGGAGACGTGGATGGAAGCCGGAGAATCAAGCTCGAAACCGGAATTATGAGGGGACACGTCTTGCACGGAAGCCCGAAAAGCCCGTGAGTAACTCCCAAAAATTTCTTGGGGGGGGGCTAAAGGGTAGTGGGCCAAGGGCAGGTAGGAGACCTGCGCCCACTTCCCAGGCTAACCGTGGAGAGCGGGAGTACGGGCAGACACCGTGTTACGCAGTAGAGCGCACGGTGTCTCCTGTACGTGTGCATAGCCCAGTGCGGGTTATTCCACCTCCCCGCACTGGTAGGGCTAGATTGGGCATTGAGCCAGGTGTCATGAGGCCGGCTCAACGCGTCTGGTCTCCAGTGCGTCTCCTCGGGCCGGCATACATGGCACCTGCCTTACGCATGGTTTCCCCGGTTCGCCTACACAGCCCGGTGCGGGTTATTCCACCTCCTCGTACTGGGCGGGCGACCGGGAGCATTCAACCAGGTAAGGTTGGGCAGGCTCAATGCTCAAGAGAGCCAGTACGCCTGCACGGTCCGGTATTTCCGGCGCCACCTCCCCGCCCCAGCCTAGTACCTACAGTGCCTACATTACGCACTAGGCTACCAGTGCATTTCCAGAGCCCTGTTCCTCCTCCACGCACTCTCCCTATAGTGCGTGTATCCAGTTCAGTGCCTCCAGTTCCGGCCCCACGCACTAAGCCACCTGTGCGTCTCCTAAGTCCTGTACACACTGTCACTTCTCCCCGTACTAGTCCTGAGGTGCGTGCCCTCAGCCAGGTGCCACCAGTGCCGGTACCACGCACCAGGTATAGAGTACGCTTTGAGAGTTCAGTGTGCCCTGTCCCTGCTCCACGCACTAGTAGGAAGGTGCTTATCATTAGCCCGGTGCCTCCAGTTCCGGCACCACGCACCAGGTCTACAGTGCGCCGTATCCGGCCAGAGCCATCCGTCTCCCCAGCGCCATCTGAGCCATCCGTCTCCCCAGCGCCATCTGAGCCATCCGTCTCCCCAGCGCCATCTGAGCCATCCGTCTCCCCAGCGCCATCTGAGCCATCCGTCTGCCAGGAGCCTGCAAAGCCGCCCGTCTGCCATGAGCCTGCAAAGCCGCCCGTCTGCCATGAGCCTACAGAGCCATCCGCCAGACAGGAGCCGCTAGAGCCGTCAGCCAGACAGGAGCCGCTAGAGCCGCCCGCCAGACAGGATCTGCCAGAGCCGCCAACCAGACAGGATCTGCCAGAGCCGCCAACCAGACAGGATCTGCCAGAGCCGCCAACCAGACAGGATCTGCCAGAGCCGCCAACCAGACAGGATCTGCCAGAGCCGCCAATCAGACAGGATCTGCCAGAGCCGCCAGCGAGCCATGAGCAGCCAGAGCCGTCAGAGAGCCATGAGCAGCCAGAGCCGTCAGTGAGCCATGAGCAGCCAGAGCCGTCAGTGAGCCATGAGCAGCCAGAGCCGTTAGAGAGCCATAAGCAGCCAGAGCCGTCAGCCTGCCATGAGCGTCGAGAGCCGTCAGCCTGCCATGAGCGTCGAGAGCCGTCAGCCTGCCATGAGCGTCGAGAGCCGTCAGTCTGCCATGAGCGTCGAGAGCCGTCAGCCTGCATGGACCTGCCAGAGCCGTCCAAACAGGACCTGCCAGAGTCCTTCAGCCGGGATCTGCCCCTTGTCCCGGTGCTGCCCCTTGTCCCGGTGCTGCCCCTTGTCCCGGTGCTGCCCCTTGTCCCGGTGCTGCCCCTTGTCCCGGTGCTGCCCCTTGTCCCGGTGCTGCCCCTTGTCCCGGTGCTGCCCCTTGTCCCGGTGCTGCCCCTTGTCCCGGTGCTGCCCCTTGTCCCGGTGCTGCCCCTTGTCCCGGTGCTGCCCCTTGTCCCGGTGCTGCCCCTTGTCCCGGTGCTGCCCCTTATCCCGGTGCTGCCCCTTGTTCTGGTGCTGCCCCTTGTTCTGGTGCTGCCCCTTGTCCCGGTGCTACCCCTTGTCCCGGTGCTACCCCTTGTCCCGGTGCTGCCCCTTGTCCCGGTGCTAGCTGTTTATTTAGGGGATGGTAGTGTTAGGGTGGTCAGTAGAAGGGGTAGACAGAAGAGGGGAGTGACTATGGTGGTATGGGGACAGCGTCCTGAGCCGGAACCACCACCGTGGTCAACTGCCCACCCGGACCCTCCCCTGGACTTTGTGCTTGTGCGCCCGGCGTGCGCATCTTGAGGGGGGGGTACTGTAACAGTCCTGACCTGTTTTATGTTGTTTTTTATGTGTTTATGGTCAGGGCATGTGTTTTGGGTGGGCAGTCTATGTTATCTGTTTCTATGTTGGTTTTGGGTTACCTGGTATGGCTCTTGATTAGAGGCAGGTGGTTTGCATTTTCCTCTAATTAAGAGTCATATTTAGGTAGGGCGTTCTGACTGTTTGTTTGTGGGTGATTGTCTCCTGTGATGTCTTCGTTGTGTTCTATGTTATTCACTATCGGGGCTGTTTGGCTGTTCGTACGTTTCGATGTAACGTTCCTGTTCGTGAGTTTACGTTTGTCATGTGAGTTTATGTTCAGGTTCCGTTCTACGTCGTTTTGTTATTTTGTAAGTTTTGAAAGTGTTTTGTTTTGTTACGTGACCATCGTATATAAAAATAAAGATGGCATATTTCCCTGACTCCGCATTTTGGTCCGAAGATCCTTCTCTCCTCACCTCATCCGAGGATGAGGAGAGCGACAGCCGTTACAGATTGGACACCCTATCTATATCCCAGAACATGCTGGAGTCTCTGCCCTAACAATTGGAACCAATGTCCGCAAAATACTGAAGGCAGGCGGGGTAGGTGGGAGCAGGCAGGAACATTCTAGCCAATGAGAAGGCCGATACGCATTTCAACAGCAGGATTTTTTGTTGTTGGTAAAGTTGGCAGGATGTCATGTGTGTCCACTTATATAAGTATATTCCTAACAACCTTAGCATTACGAAACTTCCATTTGATCAAATAGGCCTAATGTAACGAATTCCACTCTTACTGAACTCCACACAAAAATCCCCACTTCCACTCCTTAACGCTTTATTTTTGCGCCGACAGATTTTGCGACTGGTTCAACCCTCATGCTTTGTATCCTCCTCTCTGACTGACTCTACTGCGTGATGGACAACATTTTCGTAGTGCAAAAGAATTGTGCATAGTAAAAAAAAATACTTGTAAACCTCATTATAATCTCGCTTGTAATCTACAGTAGTGTATAGTCCAGATTGACTGCAGCACAGATTGTGTTGTGTGGCTAGAGTCTCTGGCAAGGGTGAATTGACAGTTTCCTGCTATTTTTTTATTTATTTTATTTCACCTTTATTTAACCAGGTAGGCTAGTTGAGAACAAGTTCTCATTTGCAACTGCGACCTGGCCAAGATAAAGCATAGCAGTGTGAACAGACAACACAGAGTTACACATGGAGTAAACAATAAACAAGTCAATAACATGGTAGAAAAAAAGAGAATCTATATACAATGTGTGCAAAAGGCATGAGGTAGGCAATAAATCGAATAATTACAATTTAGCAGATTAACACTGGAGTGATAAATCATCAGATGATCATGTGCAAGAAGAGATACTGGTGTGCAAAAGAGCAGAAAAGTAAATAAATAAAAGCAGTATGGGGGGTGAGGTAGGTAAATTGGGTGGGTAGTTTACAGATGGACTATGTACAGCTGCAGCGATCGGTTAGCTGCTCGGATAGCAGATTTTTAAAGTTGTTGAGGGAGATAAAAGTCTCCAACTTCAGAGATTTTTGCAATTCGTTCCAGTCGCAGGCAGCAGAGAACTGGAAGGAAAGGCGTCCAAATGAGGTTTTAGCTTTAGGGATGATCAGTGAGATACACCTGCTGGAGCGCGTGCTGCGGGTGGGTGTAGCCATCGTGACCAGTGAACTGAGATAAGGCGGCACTTTACCTAGCATAGCCTTGTAGATGACCTGGAGCCAGTGGGTCTGACGACGAACATGTAGCGAGGGCCAGCCGACTAGGGCATACAGGTCGCAGTGGTGGGTCGTATAAGGTGCTTTAGTAACAAAACGAATGGCACTGTGATAAACTGCATCCAGTTTGCAGAGTAGAGTGTTGGAAGCTATTTTGTAGATGACATCGCCGAAGTCGAGGATCGGTAGGATAGTCAGTTTTACTAGGGTAAGTTTGGAGGCGTGAGTGAAGGAGGCTTTGTTGCGGAATAGAAAGCCGATTCTTGATTTGATTTTGGATTGGAGATGTTTGATATGAGTCTGGAAGGAGAGTTTGCAGTCTAGCCAGACACCTAGGTACTTATAGATGTCCACATATTCTAGGTCGGAACCGTCCAGGGTGGTGATGCTAGTCGGGCGTGCGGGTGCAGGCAGCGAACGGTTGAAAAGCATGCATTTGGTTTTACTAGCGTTTAAGAGCAGTTGGAGGCCACGGAAGGAGTGTTGTATGGCATTGAAGCTCGTTTGGAGGTTAGATAGCACAGTGTCCAAGGAAGGGCCGGAAGTATATAGAATGGTGTCGTCTGCGTAGAGGTGGATCAGGGAATCGCCCGCAGCAAGAGCAACATCATTGATGTATACAGAGAAAAGAGTCGGCCCGAGAATTGAACCCTGTGGTACCCCCATAGAGACTGCCAGAGGACCGGACAACATGCCCTCCGATTTGACACACTGAACTCTGTCTGCAAAGTAGTTGGTGAACCAGGCAAGGCAGTCATTAGAAAAACCGAGGCTACTGAGTCTGCCGATAAGAATATGGTGATTGACAGAGTCGAAAGCCTTGGCCAGGTCGATGAAGACGGCTGCACAGTAATGTCTTTTATCGATGGCGGTTATGATATCGTTTAGTACCTTGAGCGTGGCTGAGGTGCACCCGTGACCGGCTCGGAAACCGGATTGCACAGCGGAGAAGGTACGGTGGGATTCGAGATGGTCAGTGATCTGTTTGTTGACTTGGCTTTCGAAGACCTTAGATAGGCAGGGCAGGATGGATATAGGTCTGTAACAGTTTGGGTCCAGGGTGTCTCCCCCTTTGAAGAGGGGGATGACCGCGGCAGCTTTCCAATCCTTGGGGATCTCAGATGATACGAAGGAGAGGTTGAACAGGCTGGTAATAGGGGGTGCGACAATGGCGGCGGACAGTTTCAGAAATAGGGGGTCCAGATTGTCAAGCCCAGCTGATTTGTATGGGTCCAGGTTTTCCAGCTCTTTCAGAACATCTGCTATCTGGATTTGGGTAAAGGAGAAGCTGGGGAGGCTTGGGCGAGTAGCAGCGGGGGGGGCGGGGCTGTTGGCCAAGGTTGGAGTCGCCAGGAGGAAGGCATGGCCAGCTATTGAGAAATGCTTGTTGAAGTCTTCGATTATCACGGATTTATCGGTGGTGACCGTGTTACCTAGCCTCAGTGCAGTGGGCAGCTGGGAGGAGGTGCTCTTGTTCTCCATGGACTTTACAGTATCCCAGAACTTTTTGGAGTTAGAGCTACAGGATGCGAATTTCTGCTTGAAAAAGCTGGCCTTTGCTTTCCTGACTGACTGCGTGTATTGGTTCCTGACTTCCCTGAACAGTTGCATATCGCGGGGGCTCTTCGATGCTATTGCAGTTCGCCACAGGATGTTTTTGTGCTGGTCGAGGGCAGTCAGGTCTGGAGTGAACCAAGGGCTATATCTGTTCTTGGTTCTGCATTTTTTGAACGGAGCATGCTTGTCTAATATGGTGAGGAAGTAACATTTAAAGAATGACCAGGCATCCTCAACTGACGGGATGAGGTCAATATCCTTCCAGGGTACCCGGGCCAGGTCGATTAGAAAGGCCTGCTCGCAGAAGTGTTTTAGGGAGCGTTTGACAGTGATGAGGGGTGGTCGTTTGACCGCGGACCCGTGGCGGATACAGGCAATGAGGCAGTGATCGCTGAGATCTTGATTGAAGACAGCAGAGGTGTATTTGGAGGGCAGGTTGGTCAGGATAATGTCTATTAGGGTGCCCATGTTTACGGATTTAGGGTTGTACCTGGTGGGTTCCTTGATGATTTGTGTGAGATTGAGGGCATCAAGCTTGGATTGTAGGACTGCCGGGGTGTTAAGCATATCCCAGTTTAGGTCACCTAACAGAACAAACTCTGAAGCTAGATGGGGAGCGATCAATTCACAGATGGTGTCCAGGGCACAGCTGGGAGCTGAGGGGGGTCGGTAGCAGGCGGCAACAGTGAGAGACTTATTTCTGGAGAGATTAATTTTTAAAATTAGAAGTTCGAACTGTTTGGGCATAGACCTGGAAAGTATGACAGAACTTTGCAGGCTATCTCTGCAGTAGATTGCAACTCCTCCCCCTTTGGCAGTTCTATCTTGACGGAAAGTGTTATAGTTGGGTATGGAAATCTCAGAATTTTTGGTGGCCTTCCTGAGCCAGGATTCGGACACGGCAAGGACATCAGGATTGGCAGAGTGTGCTAAAGCGGTGAGTAAGGCAAACTTAGGGAGGAGGCTTCTGATGTTGACATGCATGAGGCCAAGGCTTTTTCGATCACAGAAGTCAACAAATGAGGGTGACTGGGGACATGCAGGGCCTGGGTTTACCTCCACATCACCCGAGGAACAGAGGAGTAGTAGGATGAGGGTGCGGCTAAAGGCTATCAAAACTGGTCGCCTAGAGCGTTGGGGACAAAGAATAAAAGGAGCAGATTTATGGGCGTGGTAGAATAGATTCTGGGCATAATGTGCAGACAGGGGTATGGAGGGGCGCGGGTACAGCGGAGGCAAGCCCAGGCACTGGGTGATGATAAGAGAGGTTGTATCTCTGGACATGTTGGTCTCAATGGGTGAGGTCACCGCATGTGTGGGGGGTGGGACAAAGGGGGTATCAGAGGTACGGAGAGTGGAACTACAGGGTCCATTGCAAACCAAAACAATGATAATGAAAACTAGCCTGAACAACAGTATGCAAGGCATATTGATATTTGAGAGAGACATACAATAAGGCATAAAGTGATTGCAGGTCTTGATTGGGAGAGCTAGCTAAAACAACAGGTAAGATAACAGCAGCAATAACAGGGTGCTAGTCTAACACAGCAACAACAGGTAAAAATGGCGACGACTAGGCAGAGAGGGTCGGATTAACTACACACAGATCCTGAGTTAAAGCACAGAGCCGACAGATAAAACACAAATAAACAGAATGGAGTACCGTGAATTAATGGACAGTCAAGCATGCATCAGCTATGTAGCCAAGTGATCATAGTGTCCAGGGGGCAGCCGTAGATGGAGCAGGGAGGCCTCCACTAAGCTAGCACGCGGCGTTTAAAGTTAGTAGCCCGGGGGGTGGTCTGCTCAGACGGAGGGGGTCTGCTCAGACGTGGTCGTGTCGACAGAGAATCCAGAGAATCCAAGCCGAATGGCGAAAGAGAGGTTGTGAATTGTAGAATTGTGTTTGCTAACTGGTGCTAGCTTCGTGGCAGTGGCGCTAACTGCGCTAGCTGCAAGCTAGCTGTGAGGATCAGAAGTAGTGGCTCAGGGATTACGGCAGGAATCCGGCGTTGTTGTCGAGAGACAGTCCGATGCTGGTAAATTGGTGAGTAATATCCAGGCTAATAACAGGGCTGGTGTCTGTGCAGAAGGTAAAAGCTACTAGCAGCGGCAAAAAAATGGCTAAATTAGCTTGTAGCTGATTTAGACCAGTTGTGATGGATTGGCAGGGCTCTGTGTCGGCAAAAAAAGGTCCAGTCCAATTGGCAAAGAGGTATTGTAGCCCAAGAATTCGCTGGTAGACCTCTTCGGCTAGCCGGCAGATGGGCCTAGCTCGAGGCTAGCTCAAGGCTAACTGGTGCTTGCTTCGGGACAGAGGTGTTAGCCAGTAGTAGCCACTCGGTTGCAGCTAGCTAGCTGTGATAATACGGTGTAATTGTCCAGAGCTTGCGTCAGGAATCCGGTGATGTGGTAGAGAAAAAGCAGTCCTATATGCTCTGGGTTGATATCGCGCTTGCAGACTGGCAGGTATTGGCCCGGTATTGAAGCTGGCTGTGTCCGAGTTAAGGGCGAAGACCGCAGCAGTGGCTAACTGACTACTAGCTAGTAGCTAGTTATCTGGCTAGCTTCTGATTGGGGTTACGGTTCTAAAGTATAAAAAAAATAGCAGGTCCGTACCACATTGGGTGAGGCGGAATGTAGGAATGTATATTCAGTTCCTAGATGGAAAGTGAAATTAAAATATATACGAAATGTATACGAAAAATACGAATACTATTTACACGGGACAGACAGGACAAAGACACATCCGACTGCTACGCCATATTAGCCTTCCGTGTGCTCAGCGTGCTCAGAAACTACAGCCAACCCCTCAGAAGCACTGTTGTCCTTTTGTTGTCGACGGCCAAAATCACCAACAGAGTGTTCCAACGCAGTAAAATCTTTTAGAGCAAACAAACATTCACACTTTGTATTTATCTGAACTGTGTGTACCTTGGGTCGTAAAAGGCAAATAACTTTTGAGTGAGAAAGGAGGAAATGTTTTGCTTCTGAGACCGAGACGATTGCTCATGGGAAGAGAAACCGTACGTGAGCTGCAGCGCTAGTCTCTTTTGAAAACATATTAATGACTTGTTATTTCTGTAATTATGGGTAAATTGCTTTAATTTGACAGGGGCGTGGACAGCGGAACTTACGAACTCTGAACTGTGTGTTTAAAGAGCATGAAGAGTGTTTAACATGCTGTCTCCAACACTTTGAGATGTTTTCACATAGTGATCTCTCTGTGATGACATGGTGTTCTGTACATGATAAAGACAAGCAACTACAAACAGTTGGCTACATCTTACAATCTTACTATACACATCATTTAAATGTACATGGAGAATAATTCATAACTCCATTCATTGGTATTCTAACCCTATCTGGAGTCGGATAAGTAATATACCGGGCTGCCGTGTGGCGCAGCGGTCTAAGGCACTGCATCTTTAGTACAGGAAGTGTCATTACAGTCCCTGGTTCAAATCCATGCTGTATCACATCCAGCTGTGATTGGGAGTCCCATAGGGCAGTGCACAGTTGGCTAGGGTAGGCAGTCATTGTAAATTAGAATTTGTTTGTAACTGACTTGCCTAGTTAAATAAAATCAACTTAAGAAATATGTCAAAAGTTGGTTTACAGTAGGTGATATCTAATAGAGAAATAGCATATTGGAAAAAATAAATAACATACAAAAAAAATATCTTCTATGCAGTGTGATTCAATGTTTGGACTGTAATGTCTTCATTAGTCCGTAGAACGACAGAAGACACACTCTGAACAATACATTGCATGTGAATATTCCTCCCTTCCTGTGGCCTCATATAACTCCAGCCATGATAACCTTGTTGTGTCAGGGAAAAGTTCAGTAGAAAATATGAGACTTATATGAAACCCCGAAGCCACATGGTTTGGTTCACAAGCCCATCTACTGCTTGATATTAAGTCATATGATTCTTGTTGATTTATGGGCATACCAAGTGGAGTGGATAGCAGTTTGGCTTAGGATAGAAATATAGCTGTCTGAACATGGGAACGTGCCTGGATAGCCTAATAATCTCTGACACTTCTGTATCCCCTTTGACTCCAACAGACAGACAGTCCCTAATGGACAGACAGACAGTCCCCAACGGACAGACAGTCCCCAACGAACGGACAGACAGTCCCCAACGGACAGACAGTCCCCAACGAACGGACAGACAGTCCCCAACGAACAGGCAGTCCCCAACGGACAGACAGTCCCCAACGAACGGACAGTCCCTAATGGACAGACAGACAGTCCCCAACAAACAGACAGTCCCTAATAGACAGACAGACAGTCCCCAACGAACGGACAGACAGTCCCCAACGAACAGACAGTCCCTAATGGACAGACAGACAGTCCCCAACGAACGGACAGACAGTCCCCAACGTACGGACAGTCCCCAACGAACGGACAGTCCCCAACGGACAGACAGTCCCCAATGGACAGACATTCCCCAATGGACAGAAAGTTCCCATATTCCTGTCTCTCTCACTCCAGCTCTTCTCTTATTTATTCCTCTTTTCCCCTCCCTCCCTCCCTCCCTCCCTCCCTCCCTCCCTCCCTCCCTCCCTCCATCTTTGTCCGCTACATACTTCTCCCCCTACTCTTGTTTAAAGCCTGAGCCCGCTCCCGACCAGTGGGCTGTGGTTGCCTGTGAAAACCCATTCACATGGAACTGGTTAGGAAGGCATTCTTTCCATGGAGTCTGGCACCAAGCGACAGTACAGTAATACATAAACCGTACAGTAAATGGGAGGTCTCTGCTAATCGCATCCCTCCGTAAGCTCCCTCTTCCTCCTGTTCTACCACTTCCATTAGAGAGAAAGCAGGGAGGGATGGAGAGAGGGAAGGGGGGATCGGGGGACAGACTGTTCAAAGCTAAAGATCTGTGACCTGCCTTTCTTGTTGTTCACTTTCAGAAGGAGACATGAAGTTTACAATTCCAACATTAAAATCAATGGAAAGGAAATGCATCGATGGCTAAGTTTTGGAAGCTGGAAAATGCTCCCATTGCTCCTCTTCCTTCCTCTATGTTTCAACAAAAATGCACCCAGCACTCAAGGCGAGTCAGCAGGCAGTGTAATTGTCTTATGTGTCTTGGCTTTCCAAGCTGGGCTTGAGAAATGCTCTCGAACACAGAGATACAGCATGATGGTGTGTATCACCGAGTGGTGACATGCATTGAGCTAACATGCTAACATACTAAACACTAGCTTACCAAAACCATGGGTGTGGTAGACTGGGGGGTGACTGACTACTTCAGCTCTAAGGAAATCAGTAGTGATGCTAACTTAACTAGTTAAATGGTGATGGAGGATGGACGGAGCAAGAGAGAGGTTTGTTTCTCCAGTGGTGAGAGTATGATTATCATAATGTAAAAATGCTGCAAATTGACTGAGGGTTGGAGGACATTAGAAGACATCGACTCTGTATATTTTCTTCCTGGATGGATGTTTAACAATATAATATTAAAATGATAATGAAAACACACCATTGCGTACATAGAACAATGGGGAAAGAAAAGCTACAGTTGGTTCTAGTGTTGAAAACAGCAGAACAAAATATCATTCCCTCCATTTTAGACAGCTTATCATTTCTACTAGTTCAAAATCGGTTTGTGAAAAAATGTAAAATAAACTATGTGACCGGCAATAAGATAACCAGAAATATTCTGTTTAACAAACCCTGACCTTAACCTAATTGGAAATCAAAAATCGGTTCACACGTCCCTTTAGTCTCTCCCTTAGTGTTGCCTCTTGAAAGGGCATGACCTCTCCAAATGACCCTTAATCTTCAACCCAGTCTGTCTCTACTCACATACATATCAAATCACATTTTATTGGTCACATACACATGTTTAACAGATGTTATTGCGTGTGTAGCAAAATGCTCGTGGGTCCAGTTGAGAATTAATGAAATCGCATATCCTCATTTTGATTCCACTCGTCAGATGAGGAAAGAAAGGAGGGAGGAAAGGAAGGAGGGAGGAATGGAAAGGAAAGGAAAGGAAGGAGGGAGGGAAGGAAAGGAAGGAGGAGGGAGAAAAGAAAGGAAGGAGGAAAGGAAGGAGGAAAGGAAGGAGGGAAGAAAGGAAAGCAAGTAGGGAGGAAAGGAAATTAAATGAAAGGATGGAGGGAGGGAGAAAAGGAAGGAGGGAGGGAAGGAAGGAGGGAGGGAGGAAAAAGGGAAGGAGGGAGGAAAGGAAGGAAGGAAGGAAGGAAGGAAGGAAGGAAGGAAGGAAGGAAGGAAGGAGGGAGGGAGGGAGGGAGGGAAATGAAGGAAGGAAGGAAGGAAGGAAGGAAAGGAAAGGATGAAAGGAAAGAATGAAGGAAGGAGGGAGGGAGGGAGGGAGGGAGGGAGGGAGGGAGGGAGGGAGGGAAAGGAAATAAAGGAAGGAAAGAAGGAAGGAAAGAAGGAAGGAAGGAAGAAAAGAAGGAAGAAAAGAAGGAAGGAGGGAGGGAGGGAGGGAGGGAGGGAGGGAGGGAAAGGGAAGGAAGGAAGGAGTAAAGGAAGTAAGGAGAGAGGAAAGGAATCTTATTGACAGTATTGAGCCCAGCCACTGTCTCTTTATGGCCTCAATCAACCATTAGATTTCTCCTCTGACGTAACAGCCAAATCAAATCAAATATTTCAAAAATTCCTCTTGCTCTGGAATTTGGACTTGCTTCCTGGATTGGGAACTGTATTTACTCAAACCTGATTGTTTGGGTTCCGGTTGCCATTCCAGGGAGGAATTGCTGGTTCTGAAATGGAAAATCAGTTTAAAAACAAGAACAAAGGAAACTTAAATGTTTTGTATTTGCTGAATGATTTTCCTCTCAATGCCTTCTCATTGTTTCTCTTTGCAGCGTGGACGCTTGTGGAAGGAGTCTCTCAGCAAGACAGAACTGAAAATTATACCACTCCGTGAGGTGGTGAAAGTTCAGCTCTTATCAGTGTAGTACAGATCTGTGTATGTGAGCGTGTGTGAGTCATAGAGGGTGTGTGTGTGTGTGTGTGTGTGTGTGTGTGTGTGTGTGTGTGTGTGTGTGTGTGTGTGTGTGTGTGTGTGTGTGTGTGTGTGTGTGTGTGTGTGTGTGTGTGTGTGTGTGTGTGTGTGTGTGTGTGTCCGAACAAAAATGTGACAGAATGATGTATGTTGATGACAATTAGAATCAGGAAGAAGAGAAAATAGGACAGGGAGAGGTGGAAGACTTCTGGCAAAGAGAGAGGGGAAGAAGAACAAGAGAGGGAGAGAAAAAAGAGAGAAAGGATGAGGTGATGAGTGAGGTGAGAGATATAGTTACCTTCTCACCACTATGCTATGCTCAGGTCCTGGAGGATCGTCATACTGAGGCCCTGGAGGATCGTCATACTGAGGCCCTGGAGGATCATCATACTGAAGCCCTGGAGGACCATCATACTGAGGCCCTGGAGGATCATCATACTGAGGCCCTGGAGGATCATCATACTGAGGCCCTGGAGGATCATCATACTGAGGCCCTGGAGGACCATCATACTGAGGCCCTGGAGGACCATCATACTGAGGCCCTGGAGGATCATCATACTGAGGCCCTGGAGGATCATCATACTGAGGCCCTGGAGGATCATCATACTGAGGCCCTGGAGGATCATCATACTGAGGCCCTGGAGGATCATCATACTGAGGCCCTGGAGGACCGTCATACTGAGGCCCTGGAGGATCGTCATACTGAGGCCCCGGAGGATCATCATACTGAGGCCCTGGAGGACCATCATACTGAGGCCCTGGAGGATCATCATACTGAGGCCCTGGAGGACCATCATACTGAGGCCCTGGAGGATCATCATACTGGGGCATGTGAGTGCATGTGTGTGTGTGTCTGTGTTTGTGTTCGTGCAGGTGTGTGTGTGTGTGTGTGTGTGTGTGTGTGTGTGTGTGTGTGTGTGTGTGTGTGTGTGTGTGTGTGTGTGTGTGTGTGTGTGTGTGTGTGTGTGTCCGAACAAAAATGTGACAGAATGATGTATGTTGATGACAATTAGAATCAGGAAGAAGAGAAAATAGGACAGGGAGAGGTGGAAGATTTCTGGCAAAGAGAGAGGGGAAGAAGAACAAGAGAGGGAGAGAAAAAAGAGAGAAAGGATGAGGTGATGAGTGAGGTGAGAGATATAGTTACCTTCTCACCACTATGCTATGCTCAGGTCCTGGAGGATCGTCATACTGAGGCCCTGGAGGATCGTCATACTGAGGCCCTGGAGGATCATCATACTGAAGCCCTGGAGGACCATCATACTGAGGCCCTGGAGGATCATCATACTGAGGCCCTGGAGGATCATCATACTGAGGCCCTGGAGGATCATCATACTGAGGCCCTGGAGGACCATCATACTGAGGCCCTGGAGGACCATCATACTGAGGCCCTGGAGGATCATCATACTGAGGCCCTGGAGGATCATCATACTGAGGCCCTGGAGGATCATCATACTGAGGCCCTGGAGGATCATCATACTGAGGCCCTGGAGGATCATCATACTGAGGCCCTGGAGGACCGTCATACTGAGGCCCTGGAGGATCGTCATACTGAGGCCCCGGAGGATCATCATACTGAGGCCCTGGAGGACCATCATACTGAGGCCCTGGAGGATCATCATACTGAGGCCCTGGAGGACCATCATACTGAGGCCCTGGAGGATCATCATACTGAGGCATGTGAGTGCATGTGTGTGTGTGTCTGTGTTTGTGTTCGTGCAGGTGTGTGTGTGTGTGTGTGTGTGTGTGTGTGTGTGTGTGTGTGTGTGTGTGTGTGTGTGTGTGTGTGTGTGTGTGTGTGTGTGTGTGTGTGTGTGTGCGTGTGTCAAATAGGAGGCTACTGTAACAACACCGTTTAGAATGTGGGCTTCTCCTTCCTCCATCCCCGCTGTATTTCCCCCTCTTTTTTCTCCTCTTTTATCCCTGAGGTCGACCATCCCTGTCCTCTAATCTCTACGGAGCTCTCTTTCCCAGGGTGAAAACACTGACATCCTTCTTCTCTCCTCTGTTCCCATCTCCCTTTTATCAGTGTCAAATAATGAGCCAGGGGAAACGGAGCTCAGGTACAATATGGCCAGGTTAGCCAAGAGGGAGGCTGGCCAAAACATCACTCCTCTCCACCCATTCCTTCATCTCTGTCTCCTCCGCCCCTGAAACGCCAGTCAGGGTTCTTGGCAAAACCCCAGGACCAGCACAAAGGAATTTTCCCTGAAATGTAGATCAATTTCAGAGACTGCCTGCACTTTCAACACTTTCAACAGTTCTATCCCTTCCTGTCCCTGTATATTTTGCACTTTTCTTTACTCCCTTTCCTGTTCTCCCTCCTCCTCTCCTCCTCTCCCTCCCCCTGTTCTCACTCCTCTCCTCCTCTCTCTCCCTCTGTTCTCACTCTTACTCTCCCCTCTCACTCCTCTCCTCCTCTCTCTCCCTCTGTTCTCACTCTTACTGTCCCCTCTCACTCCTCTCCTCCTCTCCTCTCCTCCTCCTCTCTCTCCCTCTGTTCTCACTCCTCTTCTCCCCTCTCACTCCTCTCCTCCTCTCCCTCCCTCTGTTCTCACCCCCCCTCTCCGCCTCTCCCTTCCTCTGCTCTCACTCCTCCTCTCCTCCTCTCCCTCCCTCTGTTCTCACTCTTCCTCTCCTCTACTCCCTCCCTCTGTTCTCCCTCCTCCTCTCCTCCTCTCCTTTCCTCCTCTCCTCCTCTCCTCATCTCCTCATCTCCCTCCCCTGTTCTCACTCCTCTCCTCTCCCTCTGTTCTCCCTCTTCCTCTCCTCCTCTCCTTTCCTTCTCTCCCCCTTTCCACTCCCTCCCTTGTTCTCATTCCTCCACTCCTCCACTCCTCCTCTCCTCTCTCCTAATCTCCTCCTCTCCTCATCTCCTCCTCTCCTCATCTCCTCCTCCTCTCTTCCTCTCCCGCTCTCCTCCTCTCCTCTCCTCCTCATCTCCCTCCCTCTGCTCTCACTCCTCCTCTCCTCTCCACTCTCATCACCTCTTCCTCCTCCCTCCTCTCCCCCTCTCCTCCTCCCCTCATCTCCTCCTCCTCCTCTCCTCCTCTCCCCCTCTCTTCCTCTCATCCACTCCCCTCCCCTGTTCTCACTCCTCTCTTCCTATCCCTCCCTCTATTCTCCATCTTCCGCTCCTTCTCTCCTCTCCTCCTCCTTTCCCTCCCATGTTCTCCCTCCTCTCCTTCTCTCCCTCCCTCTGTTCTCCCTCTTCCTCTCCTCCACTCCTCCTTTCCTCCTCTCCTTCTCTCCCCCTCCTCCTATCCCCCTCTCCTCCTCTCCCCCTCTCCTCTTCTCCACCTATCCTCTCCTTCTCTCCTCCTCTCCTCCTCTCCCTCTGTTCTCACTCTTCCTCTCCTCCTCTCCCTCCCTCTGTTTTCACTCCTCCTGCCCCCTCTCCTCCTCTCCAAATCTCATCTCCTCTCCTCCTCTCCTCCTCTCCTCTCCTCCTCTCCTCTCCTCCTCACTCCCTCTCATCCTCTTCTCTTCTCTCCCTCTCCCCATCCCGTGTTCTCATCTTCTCTCCTGTTTTGTCTCCTCCCATGTTCTCTCCTTTTCCCTCTTTCTGGTTTTCCTCTACAGTCATTCCTCACTCCCTCTCTTTTGTCCTTCGCTCCTCTTTTTTCCCTCCCTCTGTCCTTCTCTCTCTCTTCTCTCCTCTCCTCCACCTCTCTGTAGCCACTGTGGTAAATGCCATACATTCCATTGTAAGGTTATAGCAGACAAAGGTTGTCCAGAATGACCTGAGAGAGAGAGAACCTCAGAGCCTAATACAGAGAGGAGAAACGAGGGAATGTGAACGAGAGGGGGAAGAGAAAGAGATGAAGAGAGCAGCAGTAAAGATAGAGTTTATAGACAAGAAAATAAAAGAGGGAAAGAGAGCAAGCGATGAAGAAAGGAGTCAAGAGGGATTATAAACACCACACAAATATACACACACCCTCCACCCATAAACACCACACAAATATACACACACCCTCCACCCATAAACACCACACAAATATACACACACCCTCCACCCATAAACACCACACAAATATACACACACCCTCCACCCATAAACACCACACAAATATACACACACCCTCCACCCATAAACACCACACAAATATACACACACCCTCCACCCATAAACACCACACAAATATACGCACACCCTCCACACATAAACACCAAACAAATATACACACACCCTCCACCCATAAACACCACACAAATATACACACATCCCCCACCCAACTACCAAGAAATACACAGCACTCACAGACCATGTATACAATGCATACACCCTAAACATACACACAACACACTAACACACACCTGTGAACAGACCCCCTACATTAGCACATAGTGGGACCATTTGACAGAGCCCTGGGTGAGGTACAGGGTGGGACACATTAGCGACGCCAGCCCTCTCCGTCAGAGCTTATTTCAGGGATTTGACGCATATCCACAGCTAAACAAGCTGTATGATGCAATGGTGTGGGTTTCCACTTAGCAAAACACCACTGTTTGTTTTTGCGCTTGCTCATGGAGAGGAATGGAGAGGGTGGGGAAGGGAGGAGAGAATGGAGAGGGTGGGGAAGGGAGGAGAGAATGGAGAGGGTGGGGAAGGGAGGAGAGAACGGAGAGGGTGGGGAAGGGAGGAGAGAACGGAGAGGGTGGGGAAGGGAGGAGAGAACGGAGAGGGTGGGGAAGGGAGGAGAGAACGGAGAGGGTGGGGAAGGGAGGAGAGAACGGAGAGGGTGGGGAAGGGAGGAGAGAACGGAGAGGGTGGGGAAGGGAGGAGAGAACGGAGAGGGTGGGGAAGGGAGGAGAGAACGGAGAGGGTGGGGAAGGGAGGAGAGAACGGAGAGGGTGGGGAAGGGAGGCGAGAACGGAGAGGGTGGGGAAGGGAGGAGAGAACAGAGAGGGTGGGGAAGGGAGGAGAGAACGGAGAGGGTGGGGAAGGGAGGAGAGAACGGAGAGGGTGGGGAAGGGAGGAGAGAACGGAGAGGGTGGGGAATGGAGGAGAGAACGGAGAGGGTGGGGAAGGGAGGAGAGAACGGAGAGGGTGGGGAAGGGAGGAGAGAACGGAGAGGGTGGGGAAGGGAGTAGAGAACGGAGAGGGTGGGGAAGGGAGGAGAGCACGGAGAGGGTGGGGAAGGGAGGAGAGAACGGAGAGGGTGGGGAAGGGAGTAGAGAACGGAGAGGGTGGGGAAGGGAGGAGAGAACGGAGAGGGTGGGGAAGGGAGGAGAGAACGGAGAGGGTGGGGAAGGGAGGAGAGAACGGAGAGGGTGGGGAAGGGAGGAGAGAACGGAGAGGGTGGGGAAGGGAGGAGGAAACGGAGAGGGTGGGGAAGGGAGGAGAGCACGGAGAGGGTGGGGAAGGGAGGAGAGAATGCAGGGAACATTTGACTTACGACCAGGTGTTTTTTCCCTCTTCTGGGGAATGTCTCACCTTGTAAAAGCAACTGTGTGGAAGAAGACTGGCCAGTTGACGGGGAGTTACAGTAGGTAGTGTAGAGAGTGAATGGTAATGAGGTTCTGTAGAGAGTGAATGGTAATGAGGTAGTGTAGAGAGTGAATGGTAATGAGGTTCTGTAGAGAGTGAATGGTAATGAGGTTCTGTAGAGAGTGAATGGTAATGAGGTTCTGTAGAGAGTGAAAGGTAATGAGGTTCTGTAGAGAGTGAATGGTAATGAGGTTCTGTAGAGAGTGAATGGTAATGAGGTTCTGTAGAGAGTGAATGGTAATGAGGTAGTGTAGAGAGTGAATGGTAATGAGGTAGTGTAGAGAGTGAATGGTAATGAGGTAGTGTAGAGAGCGAATGGTAATGAGGTAGTGTAGAGAGTGAATGGTAATGATGTTCTGTAGAGAGTGAAAGGTAATGAGGTTCTGTAGAGAGTGAATGGTAATGAGGTTCTGTAGAGAGTGAAAGGTTTGGTGATTTGCTGGTTGGGGTGTGTGTGGTGTGCATTATAGAGTGATATTACAAATATAATTCAGCACTATGGGAGTGTTTGTATGTGTGTGAACCCCCCTCTCGACGGCCAATGTCACCTCAATTAGCAATGGAAAACACCCTACCACCTGGACAGTGAATGGCAAGCCTGACACACACACACACACACACACACACACACACACACACACACACACACACACACACACACACACACACACACACACACACACACACACACACACACACACACACACACACACACACACACACACACACCTGGGTGCATGAATGGAAGTTCTGATTTCACACTATACACACCATCACCACCACACACAGGGCTGCTATTGATGACATCACCATTGGGCATCTGGACACCCCGCCCTATCGACGCACGTGTTCTGAGAGCTGTTCCCTCACACACACCACGGCCTCTCACAGACGTTAGTCATAGTGCTTATTTTTAACACATTATTCTATTTTAACGTGACCAATAATGGACAAATAGTTTTCTGTTGCCTGATCTTCGTCATAGTAGTGCACTATTAGTAGTGCACTACAAAGGGAATAGGGTGCCATTTGCCGTAGGGTCTTGGTCAAAATGTAGTGCACTACAAAGGGAATAGGGTGCCATTGGCCGTAGTGTCTTGGTCAAAATGTAGTGCACTACAAAGGGAATAGGGTGCCATTGGCCGTAGGGTCTTGGTCAAAATGTAGTGCACTACAAAGGGAATAGGGTGCCATTTGGGGCACATTAAATAACATCCATAATGGGCCTCTTGTAGCACTCCATAAGATCCATAAGAACAGTAAAATTATCTGTAGAACATTTTAATGTACGGAAATAAAATCCATGTTTTTGTCATTTCTTCATTTTTCTCGTCATTCTTTATCCGTTGCATGTTTAATCAACCCTCTATTTGTTTGTCAGAGGATCCTGCCGTTTCAGATTAAACGGTAGAGAGAAACACACATGTCCGTGATATACCGGGATCCTAACGATGCTCTTTAAAGACTGGGCTCCCATTGAAACTGGTGGTCATTACACAAATGTTACCAAATTGAAAAGCAGTCATAGACGACATGCGAGGGGAAGAGGAAGATCAGCACAATGTTTCCTTTTAATCATACAGAGATTAGACGGGAGAGGGACATTTATTAGACAACAGAATGCCGGTTTCAACCCAAGAACAGTTCAATGAATGACGATTTGATGACAGAGTTGATGACAGAATGTCTATGATCCGGGTTTGAACTCCGCATGTTGACCCATCCTAAACATTTCTGGAAAAGATCTCAAAGTAAAGACAACCTCAAAGAAATCAAATAAGGAATTAGACTATAAACTGTTGTGTATCTCTTTTCTCTTTCTCACTATGGAAATATCTGTCTTGTATGTCTTGTCTTTCTCTCTCTCTGCCTCTCACTCTCTCTCTGCCTCTCACTCTATCTCTGTCTCTCTCTTTCTCTCTCTCTCTGCCTCACTCTCTCTCTCTCTCTCTCTGCCTCTCACTCTCTCTCTCTCTGCCTCTCACTCTCTCTCTCTCTCTCTCTCTGCCTCTCACTCTATCTCTGTCTCTCTCTGTCTCTCTCGTTCTCTCTCTGTCTCTCTATCTCTCTTTCTCTCTCTATCAATTCTACTCAATTCAAAGGGCTTTATTGGTATGGGAAACATATGTTTACATTGCCAAAGCAAGTGAAATAGATAAATAAAAGTCAAATAAACAATAAAAAATTAACAGTAAACATCACACTCACAGAAGTTCCAAAATAATAAAGACATTTCAAATGTCATATTATGTATATATACAGTGTTGTAACGATGTGCAAATGGTTCAAGTACAAAAGGGAAAATAAATCAACATAAATATGGGTTGTATTTACAATGGTGTTTGTTCTTTATTGGTTGCCCTTTTCTTGTGGCAACAGGTCACAAATTTTGCTGCAGTGATGATACACTGTGATATTTCACCCAGTAGATATGGGAGTTTATCAAAATTGGATTTGTTTTCCAATTCTTTGTGGGTCTGTGTAATCTGAGGGAAATATGTGTCTCTAATATGGTCATACATTTGGCAGGAGGTTAGGAAGTGCAGCTCAGTTTCCACCTCATTTTGTGGGCAGTGTGGCACATAGCCTGTCGTCTCTCAATAGCAAGGCTATGCTCACTGAGTCAAAGATTTCCTTAATTCTGGGTCAGTCACAGTGGTCAGGTTTTCTTTGTTTAGGGACAAAAAGCATTCCTGTTTGCTCGGATTTTTTGTTAATTCTTTCCAATGTGTCAAGTAATTAGCTTTTTGTTTTCTCATGATTTGCTTGGGTCTAATTGTGCTGCTGTCCTGCAGCTCTGTGGGGTGTGTTTGTGTTTGTGAAAAGAGCCCCAGGACCAGCTTGCTTAGGGGACTCTTCTCCAGGTTCATCTCTCTGTAGGTGATGGCTTTGTTGTGGAAGGTTTGGGAATCGCTTTTCTGGATTTTGATCATTAGTGTGTATCGGCCTAATTCTGTTCTGCATGCATTATTTGTACATGGAGGATATTTTGGCAGAAATGTTGAGGAGGGTGGCTGCATCCCTACCTCACCCCACGGCCCTGTCTCACCCCACGGCCCTGTCTCACCCCACGGCCCTGTCTCACCCCACGGCCCTGTCTCACCCCACGGCCCTGGGGAAAGAAATGTGTGTTTTTTGCCAATTTTAACCGCACACTTGTTGTTTGTGTACATGGATTTTATAATGTTGTAAGTTTATTTTTATCAACAAAGCATGTGAAGACTTTGCCTTTGTTTTGGTTTGTTTGTTTGTCAATTAGGGTGTGCAGGGTGAATACATGGTCTGTCGTACAGTAATTTGGTAAAAAGCCAATTTGACATTTGCTCAGTACGTTGTTTTCACTGAAGAAATTCAAGAGTCTGCTGTTAATGATAATGCAGAGGATTTTCCCAAGGTTGCTGTTGACACATATCCCACGGTAGTTATTGGGGTCAAATTTGTGTCCACTTTTGTGGATTGAGGTGATCAGTCCTTTGTTCCAAATATTGAGGAATACGCCAGAGCTGAGGATGATGCTAAAAAGTTTAAGAATGACCAATTGGAATTTGTGGTCTGTATATTTTATCATTTCATTGAGGATACCATCAACCACACAGGCCTTTTTGGGTTGGTGGGTTTGTATTTTGCTTCTACACTACTTTCCTTCCATCTATAGCGTTTCTTAATATTGTGCTCTTCCTTTGGCTTTGATGCCTCATGACTGAGTATTACTCTGTTCAGGTAGACTGTGATTTTGTTGTGACCTGATTGGGGTGTCAGTGGGCTGACTGTGAACATTCTGAGAGACTCTGGGTTGAGGTCAGTAATAAAGTACTCTACAGTACTACTGTCAAGAGATGAGCTATAGGTTTACCTACCATAGGAGTCCCCTCGAAGCCTATCATTGACTATGTACATACCCAGCGTGTGACTGAGCTGCAAAAGTTGTGACCCGTGTTGTCGTAGTTGTGTCAACGGGGGCATATGATGGAGGGAATGCTGTCACCTTCAGGCAGGTGTTTGTCCCCCTGTGTGCTGAGGTTATTGACCAGGTTCTTGTCCAGTTCTGGCGTTTAGGTCGCCACAGACAAGTACATATCCCTGGGCCTGGAAATGATTGATTTCCCCCTCCAGGATGGAGAAGCTGTTTTCATTAAAGTATGGAGATTCTAGTGGGGGGATATAGGTAGCACACAGGAGGACATTTTTCTCTGTTAAGATCATTTCCTTTTGAATTTCAAGCCAAATGTAAAATGTTCCTGTTTTGATACATTTTATAGATTGAATTAGGTCTCCTCTATACCAGGTTTCTTGTAGGATGACAATGTCTGTGTTTCCGATATCTTTGGTGAAGTCCAGGTTCCTGCTCTTTAGGCCAAAGGCAGATGACCTCAGGCCTTGGATATTCCAGGATGAGATAGTGAAGGCTTTGTGTTCCATAAAGTGTCCAATGTTGTCAGTCTTGTGGTTTGGCCTCGGACCAGTAAGTGTGAGCAGAGCCTGCTGAGCATCTGGTACATGCCATTGGCTTGAGCTAGTGTAAGAGTGGGGATTGGGCCTGTTTGCCCGCTCACAGCCTGGGCGTATGTGTGACTTTCATGTTGAGGCCCTATTTGTGGGAGTAGGGGGCATGGGGTGGGCTGGAGGGGCATAGGTCTGATCTAAAGGGGGCCTATATCGGGTGTGGGCATGGTTGGTTTGGGGGGGTGGATGTGGTCTGGCTTTAGGTCCTCTTGGCGTGGGTCCTCTATGTGTGGGGGGGGTTACGCAGGTCTGGGAGGTCTCTCTCTGTCTCTCTGTCTCTCTCTCTCTCTGTCTCTCTCTGTCTCTCTCTGTCTTGCTCCGTGTCTCTGTCTCTCCATCGCTCTCTCTCTCTGTTTCTCTCTCTCTGTCTCCCCCCTCTCTTTCTCTCTCTCTCTCGCTCTCTCTCTCTCTCGCTCTCACCAACATTCCCTTCCCTATCTGAGAGCAGACTGAGCCAAAGGTTCAGTAGATTTCTCAGGAAGAGTTTAAGCCGACTTTCCCAGATGCAGACCAAGACCTGTATCCACAATGTGTCTCAGAGTACAACATCGGTTGTATGTGCTGAGAATATAAACATTTTACTCCTACTCTTATGGGTAAAAATAAATGTTATGCATGAAGCCTCTTTAGTCAAAAGAGTCCCACCTAGTTGACAGATATTAAGGACTCATCAGGAGTTTTCCTAACCAGTGAACAGTTACCAGCAGGTGTCTTGATAATAGAAACATGCACAGAGTGAGTGGTTCCAGCGCCACATGCAATTGCTTTGGAGTTGGCGGTTGGGAGGGCTGGCGGTTGGGGGGGGCTGGCGGTTGGTTGGGCCGGCGGTTGGTTGGGCCGGCGGTTGGGGGGGCCGGCGGTTGGGGGGGCCGGCGGTTGGGGGGGCCGGCGGTTGGGGGGGCCGACGGTTGGGGGGCCGGCGGTTGGGGGGGCCGGCGGTTGGGGGGGCCGACGGTTGGGGGGGCCGGCGGTTGGGGGGGCCGGCGGTTGGGGGGGCCGGCGGTTGGGGGGGCCGGCGGTTGGGAGCTTGGGCCGGTGGCTGATGGATCACTGGTTCAGGTCCCTGTTTTTGACCTTGTGGGAGATCTGTCGATGTACGCTTGAGCAGGGCGTTGACCCTGGTTGCTTCTGTGTGTCGCTCTGGATGGGAGTGTGTTAGATGACTAATGTGATGTAGTTGTTGAGCAGCAAAAAATTGGTTTGTAGTTGTTGAAATAATGTTTTGATATATGATCAATCCATAAATAATCTAGACCTACATGTAGAAGCATCTCTTGCACTTGACAATGATTTCACGAGGTTTGTTTCACATGATTTGCCTAAATACCACGAGGCTAATATATAAACATGTTTTTCTTATGATTATTTAATTTCCTACATTATGTTATCCCTTTGGAGCGTAATATCACGTTGTTTAAAAAATATGCCTAAATTGTGCATGCCTATATAAATTCGGCAATTGAAGGAATCTTCAATACAAACGTTGTATGCAACATAATCGGGAAGTGACTTGATGTCTACTGTGCCAAAGAGATTTAGAGTTGTTAAACAGGAGTGTGTTAATATAATGGTAATATTGTCAAATTTCAGCCAATATATTAGGCGATAATTAAGAGAAGGCAAAAGTGATCGTGTCAGGCGAAAATTATACCAAACATTTTACCATTGCAACATTTGATGTCCAGTCACATTCACGGTGGTTGCTATAGAGTTCACAGCTGGCGATGCCTCATTGCGATTGGTTATTCCCCATCGTTTGCAACAATGTCAATGAGCGTCATTACTATATTTCTTTTGCAGTACCTCAAACTGTCGTGATTAGCAGCTGAGATAAACTTTTATGAGTTGATTTTACTCCTGACAGCCTCCCGCAGTGGTCTAAGGCATCTCAGTGCTTGAGACGGCACTACAGCCCCGGGTTTGATCCCAGGCTGTGTCACAGCCGGCCGTGACCGCGAGACCCATGAGGCGGCGCACAATTGGCCCAGCATTGCCTGGGTTACGGGAGAGTTTGGACAGCCGGGATTTCCTGCAAGCTGACTTCGGTCGCCAGCTGGACGGTGTTTCCTCCGACACATTGGTGTGGCTGGCTTCCGGGTTAAGCGAGCTGTGTGGCTTGGCAGGGTCGTGTTTCGGGAGGACGCATGGCTGTCGACCTTCGCCTCTCCCGAGTCCGTAGGGGAGTTGCAGCAACGGGACAGGATTGTACCTACCAATTGGGGAGAAAAAGAGGTAAAAGTAAAAAAACTTTTAAAAAACTACTCTGACTAAAACCCTTGTGGAGTTTTTTTGTCTTAATATTGGTTTTAATAGGATTCCTAGACCCATTCTGAGATGCTTAGTGGATACGGGCTCTGGCCTGTGTTCCAAATGGCATCCCCTTCCCATTATAGTGTACTACCTTTGACCAGCTGGGCCTAATTCCCTGCATAGTGCACAGAGCCCTGGTCTAAAGTAGTGCACCAGGTAGGAAATAGGGTGCCATTTGGAATGCACTCTTGCTCAGGCTTCAAGGTCTACTAACAGAACATACAGCCAACACACAGATGGTCAATTGGCGTTGAATGCTAACCCTATGTAGAATTCACTCTGAATAGTAAGTCTCTGTTTGATTCACAATTAGCTTCTCTGTTGCTAGGTCAATGCATAATTTGCCATAAATGGTTAGCCACCCTTCCATTAGCAATTAGCTACTCTGTGATATGCAGATTCACGGTTGGCTTCAGGTAAATTAGCCTTGAATGGCTAACGTCAGCGTGATAAGGATAATTAGCTACAGTGTGATAAGCAACTATGCCGGTATACCAATGTTTAGCCTAGCCTGAGAGCTATTATTATTGAATGCTTAGCAATTAGCCTAAATTTGCTGTATTATTACCCCCTTATTACTAATGGAAATGCCCTTATACTTGGAAATGAATGTACCTAATGTACCTAACATGGAGTTCTGTAACAGGGGTTGCAGTGTGCAGGTATTTGTTCCTGACTATATATGTGTGTGTGTGTGTGTGTGTGTGTGTGTGTGTGTGTGTGTGTGTGTGTGTGTGTGTGTGTGTGTGTGTGTGTGTGTGTGTGTGTGTGTGTGTGTGTGTGTGTGTGTGTGTGTGTGTGCGTGTGCGTGTGTGTGTGTGGTCACTGAACCCAGTATGTTGATGACATTCAGATCTTCAGAGAGGAACATGTTATTAAAGACAAAATAACCTTTTGAAATGTTCTGTGCTGAAAGTAAAATTTCACAACGTAGACAAATCTAAAACTGATAAGCCCCCAACATTTACACTAATGAATAAACCAATCAGAGTGTACTCTCGTCACAAAACATACACCTATCTTGGACATAAGTTTAATGTTGCTGGCGAGTGGGGGGAAACAAGTTGAGGAGCTCGTCCATGAGTCTTCAACCAGGCGTGAAATGTTTGACCTTTCCCTTCTGCCTGGGGTCATGAAGCTGTGAGAGAGGTGGCCCTAGCAAAGATTTAACATCTGCCTGCACGTGTGCCTCTCCCACAGAAGGTTCTGGGGGAAAATGAATAACAAAACTGTTCAAGTAGTGAGAAAGTGGCAATGCTTCAACACGAGACATTATCTTCCTGAGCCAAAGAGATTTGGGGTTTAGGTGTCCCGAAATGTGAGTGGATTTACACTTGTACCAGACGGACTCACCTGCTGAACATGCTCAACAGTGAAGATGTGACAGTTAGGCAGTTAGCCAGAGCCTCCCTCCTTCTAGACCTACAGAGGCAGAAGGTCCCGCTGGCCACGGACACTGAGGACAACTTCCTGGGCTTCGGGAGGAAAGCCAATGGAAAATTGGACACTCATGCTGCAGGCTTTGGAGTTTGGTCAAACTGGCCGGACGGGAGCTCAGATGGACACGGACACGCAGACTAAGCCAGTGACTCTGATGAAGTTGTGACAGGCCCATGAGTTGTCTTGGAGACTTCTGTCACCAAAGATGGAACATATCATCCTACATCCAGGACAACACTCCTCGTTATCAGACGGATGCAGCTACTGCAGCACTAGACTGGCGTGAGGCTGTAGGGGAAACTCCCTGCTCTGCAATGTGCTGATCACTCTGTCTCTCATTCCATGTGCCAGAATTCTGCCATTGGCCAGGACATTCTCACCTTTACTGATAAGGCGAGGCTGCCAGTTCTACCAACAAAATATAACCTAGCACTCTGGTACCCTGCAAACCTTGACCCCTTTTCTATTCTACAAGAGTCAGAAGTAATGGAGTTTGTTGCCCATGTTGTGAACGGTTGTTGTTCATACAAACATGTGTACATTGCTAGACATGACCAAATTGTCGACCTGATAGCCAGCGTGGTGAGACAGCTACTCTCACCAACTGCACACATTGTTGTGTAATGGGAAGCTGGTGTGAAGTTGTGTAAGGGGAAGCTGGTGTGATGTTGTGTAATGGGAAGCTGGTGTGATGTTGTGTAAGGGGAAGCTGGTGTGATGTTGTGTAAGGGGAAGCTGGTGTGAGATTGTGTAAGGGGAAGCTGGTGTAATGTTGTGTAAGGGGAAGCTGGTGTGATGTTGTGTAATGGGAAGCTGGTGTGATGTTGTGTAAGGGGAAGCTGGTGTGATGTTGTGTAATGGGAAGCTGGTGTGATGTTGTGTAAGGGGAAGCTGGTGTGAGATTGTGTAAGGGGAAGCTGGTGTGATGTTGTGTAAGGGGAAGCTGGTGTGATGTTGTGTAAGGGGAAGCTGGTGTGATGTTGTGTAAGGGGAAGCTGGTGTGATGTTGTGTAAGGGGAATCTGGTGTGATGTTGTGTAATGGGAAGCTGGTGTGATGTTGTGTAAGGGGAAGCTGGTGTGAGATTGTGTAAGGGGAAGCTGGAGTGATGTTGTGTAAGGGGAAGCTGGTGTGAGATTGTGTAAGGGGAAGCTGGTGTGATGTTGTGTAATGGGAAGTTGGTGTGATGTTGTGTAAGGAGAAGCTGGTGTGATGTTGTGTAAGGGGAAGCTGGTGTGTGATTGTGTAAGGGGAAGCTGGTGTGAGATTGTGTAAGGGGAAGCTGGTGTGATGTTGTGTAATGGGAAGCTGGTGTGATGTTGTGTAAGGGGAAGCTGGTGTGATGTTGTGTAAGGGGAAGCTGGTGTGAGATTGTGTAAGGGGAAGCTGGTGTGATGTTGTGTAATGGGAAGCTGGTGTGATGTTGTGTAAGGGAAAGCTGGTGTGATGTTGTGTAAGGGGAAGCTGGTGTGAGATTGTGTAAGGGGAAGCTGGTGTGAGATTGTGTAAGGGGAAGCTGGTGTGATGTTGTGTAATGGGAAGCTGGTGTGATGTTGTGTAAGGGGAAGCTGGTGTGATGTTGTGTAAGGGGAAGCTGGTGTGAGATTGTGTAAGGGGAAGCTGGTGTGATGTTGTGTAATGGGAAGCTGGTGTGATGTTGTGTAAGGGGAAGCTGGTGTGATGTTGTGTAAGTGGAAGCTGGTGTGAGATTGTGTAAGGGGAAGCTGGTGTGATGTTGTGTAATGGGAAGCTGGTGTGATGATGTGTAAGGGGAAGCTGGTGTGATGTTGTGTAAGTGGAAGCTGGTGTGAGATTGTGTAAGGGGAAGCTGGTGTGAGATTGTGTAAGGAGAAGCTGGTGTGAGATTGTGTAAGGGGAAGCTGGTGTGAGATTGTGTAAGGAGAAGCTGGTGTGAGATTGTGTAAGTGGAAGCTGGTGTGAGATTGTGTAAGGGGAAGCTGGTGTGAGATTGTGTAAGGAGAAGCTGGTGTGAGATTGTGTAAGGAGAAGCTGGTGTGAGATTGTGTAAGGGGAAGCTGGTGTGAGATTGTGTAAGGAGAAGCTGGTGTGAGATTGTGTAAGGAGAAGCTGGTGTGAGATTGTGTAAGGAGAAGCTGGTGTGAGATTGTGTAAGGGGAAGCTGGTGTGAGATTGTGTAAGGAGAAGCTGGTGTGAGATTGTGTAAGGGGAAAATGGTGTGAGATTGTGTAAGGGGAAGCTGGTGTGAGATTGTGTAAGGGGAAGCTGGTGTGAGATTGTGTAAGGAGAAGCTGGTGTGAGATTGTGTAAGGGGAAGCTGGTGTGAGATTGTGTAAGGAGAAGCTGGTGTGAGATTGTGTAAGGGGAAGCTGGTGTGAGATTGTGTAAGGAGAAGCTGGTGTGAGATTGTGTAAGGGGAAGCTGGTGTGAGATTGTGTAAGGGGAAGCTGGTGTGATGTTGTGTAAGTGGAAGCTGGTGTGAGATTGTGTAAGGGGAAGCTGGTGTGAGATTGTGTAAGGAGAAGCTGGTGTGAGATTGTGTAAGGGGAAGCTGGTGTGAGATTGTGTAAGGGGAAGCTGGTGTGAGATTGTGTAAGGGGAAGCTGGTGTGAGATTGTGTAAGGAGAAGCTGGTGTGATGTTGTGTAAGGGGAAGCTGGTGTGAGATTGTGTAAGGGGAAGCTGGTGTGATGTTGTGTAAGGGGAAGCTGGTGTGAGATTGTGTAAGGGGAAGCTGGTGTGAGATTGTGTAAGGGGAAGCTGGTGTGATGTTGTGTAAGTGGAAGCTGGTGTGAGATTGTGTAAGGGGAAGCTGGTGTGAGATTGTGTAAGGAGAAGCTGGTGTGAGATTGTGTAAGGGGAAGCTGGTGTGAGATTGTGTAAGGGGAAGCTGGTGTGAGATTGTGTAAGGAGAAGCTGGTGTGATGTTGTGTAAGGGGAAGCTGGTGTGAGATTGTTTCTGTGACAGTTGGGGGTCTGTGTGTGTGTGTGTGTGTGTGTGTGTGTGTGTGTGTGTGTGTGTGTGTGTGTGTGTGTGTGTGTGTGTGTGTGTGTGTGTGTGTGTGTGTGTGTGTGTGTGCGTGTGTGTGTGTGGTCACTGAACCCAGTATGTTGATGACATTCAGATCTTCAGAGAGGAACATGTTATTAAAGACAAAATAACTTTTTGAAATGTTCTGTGCTGAAAGTAAAATTTCACAACGTAGACAAATCTAAAACTGATAAGCCCCCAACATTTACACTAATGAATAAACCAATCAGAGTGTACTCTCGTCACAAAACATACACCTATCTTGGACATAAGTTTAATGTTGCTGGCGAGTGGGGGGAAACAAGTTGAGGAGCTCGTCCATGAGTCTTCAACCAGGCGTGAAATGTTTGACCTTTCCCTTCTGCCTGGGGTCATGAAGCTGTGAGTGAGGTGGCCCTAGCAAAGATTTAACATCTGCCTGCACGTGTGCCTCTCCCACAGAAGGTTCTGGGGGAAAATGAATAACAAAACTGTTCAAGTAGTGAGAAAGTGGCAATGCTTCAACACGAGACATTATCTTCCTGAGCCAAAGAGATTTGGGGTTTAGGTGTCCCGAAATGTGAGTGGATTTACACTTGTACCAGACGGACTCACCTGCTGAACATGCTCAACAGTGAAGATGTGACAGTTAGGCAGTTAGCCAGAGCCTCCCTCCTTCTAGACCTACAGAGGCAGAAGGTCCCGCTGGCCACGGACACTGAGGACAACTTCCTGGGCTTCGGGAGGAAAGCCAATGGAAAATTGGACACTCATGCTGCAGGCTTTGGAGTTTGGTCAAACTGGCCGGACGGGAGCTCAGATGGACACGGACACGCAGACTAAGCCAGTGACTCTGATGAAGTTGTGACAGGCCCATGAGTTGTCTTGGAGACTTCTGTCACCAAAGATGGAACATATCATCCTACATCCAGGACAACACTCCTCGTTATCAGACGGATGCAGCTACTGCAGCACTAGACTGGCGTGAGGCTGTAGGGGAAACTCCCTGCTCTGCAATGTGCTGATCACTCTGTCTCTCATTCCATGTGCCAGAATTCTGCCATTGGCCAGGACATTCTCACCTTTACTGATAAGGCGAGGCTGCCAGTTCTACCAACAAAATATAACCTAGCACTCTGGTACCCTGCAAACCTTGACCCCTTTTCTATTCTACAAGAGTCAGAAGTAATGGAGTTTGTTGCCCATGTTGTGAACGGTTGTTGTTCATACAAACATGTGTACATTGCTAGACATGACCAAATTGTCGACCTGATAGCCAGCGTGGTGAGACAGCTACTCTCACCAACTGCACACATTGTTGTGTAATGGGAAGCTGGTGTGAAGTTGTGTAAGGGGAAGCTGGTGTGATGTTGTGTAATGGGAAGCTGGTGTGATGTTGTGTAAGGGGAAGCTGGTGTGATGTTGTGTAAGGGGAAGCTGGTGTGAGATTGTGTAAGGGGAAGCTGGTGTAATGTTGTGTAAGGGGAAGCTGGTGTGATGTTGTGTAATGGGAAGCTGGTGTGATGTTGTGTAAGGGGAAGCTGGTGTGATGTTGTGTAATGGGAAGCTGGTGTGATGTTGTGTAAGGGGAAGCTGGTGTGAGATTGTGTAAGGGGAAGCTGGTGTGATGTTGTGTAAGGGGAAGCTGGTGTGATGTTGTGTAAGGGGAAGCTGGTGTGATGTTGTGTAAGGGGAAGCTGGTGTGATGTTGTGTAAGGGGAATCTGGTGTGATGTTGTGTAATGGGAAGCTGGTGTGATGTTGTGTAAGGGGAAGCTGGTGTGAGATTGTGTAAGGGGAAGCTGGAGTGATGTTGTGTAAGGGGAAGCTGGTGTGAGATTGTGTAAGGGGAAGCTGGTGTGATGTTGTGTAATGGGAAGCTGGTGTGATGTTGTGTAAGGAGAAGCTGGTGTGATGTTGTGTAAGGGGAAGCTGGTGTGTGATTGTGTAAGGGGAAGCTGGTGTGAGATTGTGTAAGGGGAAGCTGGTGTGATGTTGTGTAATGGGAAGCTGGTGTGATGTTGTGTAAGGGGAAGCTGGTGTGATGTTGTGTAAGGGGAAGCTGGTGTGAGATTGTGTAAGGGGAAGCTGGTGTGATGTTGTGTAATGGGAAGCTGGTGTGATGTTGTGTAAGGGAAAGCTGGTGTGATGTTGTGTAAGGGGAAGCTGGTGTGAGATTGTGTAAGGGGAAGCTGGTGTGAGATTGTGTAAGGGGAAGCTGGTGTGATGTTGTGTAAGGGGAAGCTGGTGTGATGTTGTGTAAGGGGAAGCTGGTGTGATGTTGTGTAAGGGGAAGCTGGTGTGAGATTGTGTAAGGGGAAGCTGGTGTGATGTTGTGTAAGGGGAAGCTGGTGTGATGTTGTGTAAGGGGAAGCTGGTGTGATGTTGTGTAAGTGGAAGCTGGTGTGAGATTGTGTAAGGGGAAGCTGGTGTGATGTTGTGTAATGGGAAGCTGGTGTGATGATGTGTAAGGGGAAGCTGGTGTGATGTTGTGTAAGTGGAAGCTGGTGTGAGATTGTGTAAGGGGAAGCTGGTGTGAGATTGTGTAAGGAGAAGCTGGTGTGAGATTGTGTAAGGGGAAGCTGGTGTGAGATTGTGTAAGGGGAAGCTGCTGTGATGTTGTTGATGATGCTGTGTTTTCCTATATGCCAAATACACCAGATGTTGTTGTTGTGGCGGGAGGCCAGAGGGATTTTCTCATTGGACTGCTACATGGAGCAGCCGACAAGCTTCTTAAATTCCAGCCTCTCGTGGCCAGCTTGGACAGCCTCTCGTGGCCAGCTTGGACAGCCTCTCGTGGCCAGCTTGGACAGCCTCTCGTGGCCAGCTTGGACAGCCTCTCGTGGCCAGCTTGGACAGCCTCTCGTGACCAGCTTGGACAGCCTCTCGTGGCCAGCTTGGACAGCCTCTCGTGGCCAGCTTGGACAGCGTCGGCTGTAGGTACAATCAGGTGGCACTGATATTTCAAGTTTCAAGTTTTAATGTCACATGCACAAGTACAGTGAAACGCCTTTCTTGCCAACTCCAAAACCCAACAATGCAATAATCAACAGCAATGTATTACTAGAAAAAAACACACGAGAAATGAGAACAAGAAATATGAAATACACAATAAAGTAATTAAGCATACTGTATACAGGAAATATTTAAAAAGTCAGTTCCAATACCACATATTTACATGTGCAGGGATGCTGAAGTGATGGAGGTAGATATGTATAGGAGTAAGGGGACAGGGATGCTGGAGTGATGGAGGTAGATATGTATTGTGCTTGTGCGTGTGTGCGGGGGCGTGTGCGTGTGTGTGTGTGTGTTGCAGGGAAAAGGGCTTGGGCAGTAGGTAGCCTAACGATTAAAAGCATTGGGCCAGTAACTGAAAGGTCACTAATTTCAAATCCCAGAGCCGACTAGGTGAAAAACCTGTCGATGTGCCACTGATCAAGGCGTTTAACCCTAATTGCTCCTGTAAGTCTCTCTGGAGAGTCTGCTAAATGACTAGCTCTAATTGTTCTGGTAACTTTCCCAAAATGACAAGGTTTTTCAGAAATCCTGGTTGGAAGATGTATGGAATCATGAGGAAATAAGCAGGAAATCCGGAATCCTACAACCAGTATTTCTGGAAAACCTGACATTTTGCAAAAATGATCCGCATTTTGCTGCCCTACTCCTGATTCGACTACTCTAGTAATCTTGGCTTCGACTAAAAGAAAAAAGAGAGATATGGGCAGTTAAAAAAAGAGGAGAGAGATTGTTTGACGTGAGTGGAGAGCCGTGGAGAGGTAAATCTCTATGGCAACTGTTGAGCCAACACTCTCCACACACTTCAGTAGGTGTACTTCAGTAGGTGTACTTCAGTAGGTATATTTCAGTAGGTATATTTCAGTAGGTATATTTCAGTAGGTATACTTCAGTAGGTGTACTTCAGTAGGTGTACTTCAGTAGGTGTACTTCAGTAGGTGTACTTCAGTAGGTATACTTCAGTAGGTGTACTTCAGTAGGTGTACTTCAGTAGGTGTACTTCAGTAGGTGTACTTCAGTAGGTGTACTTCAGTAGGTATATTTCAGTAGGTATATTTCAGTAGGTATATTTCAGTAGGTATACTTCAGTAGGTATACTTCAGTAGGTATACTTCAGTAGGTGTACTTCAGTAGGTATATTTCAGTAGGTATATTTCAGTAGGTATATTTCAGTAGGTATATTTCAGTAGGTATACTTCAGTAGGTGTACTTCAGTAGGTGTACTTCAGTAGGTGTACTTCAGTAGGTATACTTCAGTAGGTGTACTTCAGTAGGTGTACTTCAGTAGGTATACTTCAGTAGGTGTACTTCAGTAGGTATACTTCAGTAGGTGTACTTCAGTAGGTATACTTCAGTAGGTGTACTTCAGTAGGTGTACTTCAGTAGGTATACTTCAGTAGGTATACTTCAGTAGGTGTACTTCAGTAGGTATACTTCAGTAGGTGTACTTCAGTAGGTATACTTCAGTAGGTGTACTTCAGTAGGTATACTTCAGTAGGTGTACTTCAGTAGGTGTACTTCAGTAGGGGTACTTCAGTAGGTGTACTCACATTATGTTTGTTTGTAAGTGTGTGTGTGTAGCGTCATGTTTTCCTGCATGTATTTGTATCCAAGGTAGAAAGACAACAGCTTCAATGTGGGAGAAAGGGCTGGGAGGCTTCTGTGAAGGAAGGAGGGAGGGAAGGAGGGAAGGAGGGAGGGAGGGTGAAGAATGGAGGCAATAGAAGTTTCCAAATCCCCCTCCCTCCCTCCACCTAACCCACCCCTCTCTGTGCTTTACCCCACCCAATCCTGCCACTCCCCTACTCCGTCCTACCTCACTGTGTCCAGTCTCACTCACTTGTGTTTTGTGTGGCGGTGAACCCAAAGAACAATCCTGACTCTCTTTTCCCAAAATAAGCCTGTAGGGGGAGGGGGAGGGAGGGGGAGGGAGGGGGAGGGAGGCGCAGAATAAAGCCACAGTGAGGAGATTGGACTTGCGAGGTGCACAGGCCCTGGTTATAAGCTGTGGATGTGGGACTGTACAAGCTGAAGTCACTGCACTTACCTCTCAGCCAAGCCGACTAGAATACCCTGCCTGCCTGGCTGTACTGCCGCTCTCTCTCGTTCTCGCTCTCTCTCTCTCTCTCTCCCTTCCCTCCTAGAGTGGGAGCGCTGAGATTTGGAAAGTGCGCCTCAGACCCACTTTTGGTCAGCCTGAAGACGGTACAGAGACGGTTTTAGAAGTTTCCTACTCTCTTCGATCCCACTCTCAGTCACTCTCTCTCTTCGATCCCACTCTCAGTCACTCTCTCTCTGCAGAAGCACATGGACTACATTTTCTCCAGAGAGACAGAGAAAGAAGCGAAACAAAAGTAACATTTGTTCCACCTGCCATTGGTGAAAATATTAAAACATTTCTGTTTTTTTGGACAAACTCGGACCGGCTTTCAAACCAGCGGCATTGAAACATTTATTTATATATTTTTTTATTCTCTTTTGTTCCTTTGATATTGACTGATCTGATACCATCCTAATTTCTCTGGGAGACATGCGTGGCTGAAGGAGAAGAGGATTCAGAGACCAACCTGAAATTAACACCTCGTTGACACCCTCTCACATCCCGTTCCTCCATCTCCCATTCAACGCTTGGAGGAGAGAGAAAAGAAAGGTAAGCCCGTCGTCCTCTTCCCTCCTCTCCCTTAAGTGTCTCTCCATTTTCCTCTCATCCCTCCATCCTGTCGTCCCTCATTGTTTTCCTCACACCGTGTCGCCGCGGTAACGAGAGCCGAGAGCTAAAGGCAACAGAAAAGGGAGAAAGAAAGAGAGAAGAAACAGAGCAATAAGTCAGTCATGGGACCTGCGTCTGTGGTGCTGAAGGAAACCTAGAACAAGGCAGGGACTGCAACGCAGAGAAGATTAGAAACTACCAATGCAACTCTTGTATCCAGTTTTCTCCCTGTCTGTCAATTTATATTATATATACTGTTACACGTATAATAACAGCCATATTATTATTACTATGTGTTATTATGATTCCTCAGAGTGGAATGTGACTTTCAGCAGGAATGCAGAGATACACTGTCTCTGGTATGATAGAGGCATCCTACTCTCTCTCTCTCTCTCCAGGAGATGGTACTGATTATGGGTAAATGGAGCGTTCACATACTTCTGCCGAATGTTATTTGTCCGCTGCGCTCCTCTGAATAAAGTTTAGTTTGAGTGAGACCTACTGATGAAACGGTGTATGTACAACCTATGGTTGATGTTGGGGGGTGTATGGGAGATGGGAGTGTCTATGATGGGAGGAGATAAGATAGCCCTAGTGTCATTCACCTGCTTGTTTCTTGGCATGTCTGTGTGTCTGTGTGTCTGTGTGTCTGTGTGTCTGTGTGTCTGTGTGTCTGTGTGTCTGTGTGTCAGTGTGTCAGTGTGTCAGTGTGTCTGTGTGTCTGTTTGTCAGTGTGTCAGTGTGTCTGTGTGTCTGTTTGTCTGTGTGTCTGTGTGTCTGTGTGTCAGTGTGTCTGTGTGTCTGTGTGTCTGTGCATGTAGGTATCAATGACTATGTAATGTATGAGTCTGTGTGCGTGTCAGTTCTCTGAACCTATAAGGATGCCCAGTCAGTCTCTGTCACACACCGACACAGGTTCCATTCATATGGGTCGGGTAGAGTAGATCGCTGTCTCTCTGTCTTTTCATTGGTGGAATATCTCATCTGTGTGTACAGACCCCTTTGTTGAAGACTAAGTGTGTCTACACCTGTTTTTTTCCGCTATGGTCTATATGTTACACGTGTTGTGTTTTTGCGGATATTTGTGATGTCTTAGTTCACTGCTGTGGGGGTAAAATAAGTGTGATTGCTGTAGAGAGATGTAGCTTTGTTCGTTTTGTCGTCTACCCTCTCTCTCTTCTTTTCCTTGTCCTCTACTCTCCTCTCATGGCTGGCTCTCTATTTTAGGCCCCCTCGTCCACATTTTGTCTGCTCTCCTTCTGTTCCTCTCTCTCTCTCTCTCTCTCTCTCTCTCTCTCTCTCTCTCTCTCTCTCTCTCTCTCTCTCTCTCTCTCTCTCTCTCTCTCTCTCTCTCTCTCTCTCTCTCTCTCTCTCTCTTTCTCTCTCTCTCTCTCTGCTTTCTCTCTCTCTCTCTCTCTCTCTCTCTCTCTCTCTCTCCCTCCCTGTCTCTCTCCCTGTCTGTCTGTCACTCTCTCCCTTCTCTTTCTCTTTTAGTGTGCTGCGACGCTCCTGGCATGCAGGGTTACATTCTTCTCAAATGACATCCCTCCATCACTGAGAAGGAGGAATAGTCATGACTCTGAGTCGTGCAGCGGGCAATGTGAGAGAGAGAGACATAGAAAGAGATGGAGAGAGGGATGGAGAGAGAAAAAGAGAGAGCGAGAAAGAGGGAGAGATAGAGAGAGGGGGAGGGATGGATAAAGACAGAGAGAGAGATAGCGAGAGAGAGGGAAGGATAAAAACAGAGAGAGGGAAGGAAAAAATAGGGGAAAGCGAGAAGCAGTAAAAATAAACAAATGTTTTCTGCTGTGCAATGTAGCACCATTTTAGGAGAGAGAGAGAGAGAGAGAGAGAGAGAGAGAGAGAGAGAGAGAGAGAGAGAGAGAGAGAGAGAGAGAGAGAGAGAGAGAGAGAGAGAGAGATTGCCAGCTGCATGACACATTGCCCGCATCACATTGCCCGCTGCACGACTCAGAGTCATGACTATTCCTCCTTCTCAGTGATGGAGGGATGTCATTTCAGAGGAATGTAACCCTGCATGCCAGGAGCGTCGCAGCGCACTAAAAGAAAAAGAGAAGGGAGAGAGTGACAGACAGACAGGGAGAGAGAGAGACTGAGAGAGAGAGAGAGAGAGAGAGAGAGAGAGAGAGAGAGAGAGAGAGAGGCTAGAAATCTGAAATCAAATTGTATTTGTCACATGCGCCTTTTGGACCTAGACTTGGCGCTCCGGTACCGCTTGCCGTGCTGTAGCAGAGAGAACAGTCTATGACTAGGGTGGCTGGAGTCTATGACAATTTTTAGGGCCCTCTTCTGACACCGCCTGGTATAGAGGTCCTGGATGGCAGGAAGCATGGCCCCAGTGATGTGCTGGGCCATACGCATTACTCTGTAGTACCTTGCGGTCAGAGATTGAGCAGTTGCCATACCAGGGAGTGATGTAACCAGTCAGGATGCTCTCGATGGTGCAGCTGTAGAACCTTTTGAGGACCTGAGGACCCATGCCAAGGGGCAATAGGCTTTGCCGTGCCCTCTTCATGACTGGCTTAGTGTGTTTGGACCATGATAGTTTGTTGATGTGGACACCAAGGAACTTGAAGCTCTCAACCTGCTCCACCGCAGCCCCGTCAATGAGAATTGGGGCATGCTCGGTCCTCCTTTTCCTGTAGTCCACAATCATCTCCTTTGTCTTGATCACGTAGAGGGAGAGGTTGTTGACCTGGCACCACACAGCCAGGTCTCTGATCTCCTCCCTATAGGCTGTCTCACTGTTGTCGGTGATCAGGCCTACCACTGTTGTGTCATCGGCAAACTTGAGTCGTGCCTGGTCCTATCATCACTAAGCTAAGGACCCTGGGACTAAACACCTCCCTCTGCAACTGGATCCTGGACTTCCTGACGGGCCGCCCCCAGGTGTTAAGAGTAGGTAACAACACATCCGCCACACTGATCCTCAACACGGGGACGCCTCAGGGGTGTGTGCTCAGTCCCATCCTGTACTCCCTGTTCACTCCCTGTTCACTCATGACTGCATGATAATAGGACCGATGGTAAAGGTAGATTACCGTCTCGGCGTCGTATCCTTACAAGGCACCCGGACCTTCGGCGCCGATACCGCCGTCTCTTTCTGCTGCGAATGACAGGGATGAGGGTCTTGTTGGGCGTCCGACTCGTTGAAGAAAAAGTATTCCTCCAGCACGGAGTAATCGCTGCCCTGGTATCAAGAAGCTCTTTTCAGTCATAAGACGTGGCATAAACATTAATAATAATAATAAATAATAATAAAATAAGTACTAAATAAGTTACAAATAATGCGTAAAAACAAACACAATAGCACAATTGGTTGGAGATCTTAAAGTCTATTCAGATGTCCACGAAATAGTAGTTTAGACAGAGGTCTTCCCCGTCCCCCACCCTCTTTACAAACCCACAACCA